>NW_006921734.1:3294783-3296190 GCF_000298275.1 Orycteropus afer afer
TTTGTTGGAAGATAATTTCCCTGGTATGATGAATGATGAAAATATATCCATTCAAGAAGTCCAACAAACCCCAAACAGAAGAGACCCCAAAAGAAAATCAAGACATATTTGATCAAACTCACCAAAACCAAAGACAAAGAAAGAATCCTGAAAGCAACACAGGAAAAACAATAAGTTACCTAAAAAAGGCAACCAATAAGACTAAGTTTGTACTTCTCAGGCAAAACCATGCAGATGAGAAGACAATGGGATGGTACATATAAAACCCTGAAAGAAAAAAATTTCCACCAAGAATTATATACCCAGCAAAATTTTCCCTCAAATATGATATTGAAATTAGATTTCCAAATAAGTAGAAATTAAGGGAATTTGTTAAAACCAGACCAATATTTTAAGAGATGCTAAAGGGAGTCCTTTGGACCTTTGGACAGAGAAGCAACAACATCAGACAACAACTGACCATTAACACACAAGATAATGTAATTCAGAAATCAACCCAGTGATAGAAGTATCCAAAGTAAATAAGCCTACAAGCCTTGACAAATGAGAACAAGTATAAACTAAAAAGAGAGAAAAAATTGTGCAGTCACAGAATTTCTAAATGGTGAGGAAGTTAAGAAAGTTGCAAGATAGAATGGACTGTTCTTAATTTGGGAAGAAATTATAAATCACAGGATAGCCTCAAAGAAAAGTGATAAACCTTCACATCAAAATAAAAAAGAGGATAAACACAAACATTGAGCAAGTACTAAAACAATAGTAACAAAAGAAGTGATAACATGATTCATAAACAAAACAAGCTCAGACAGAAAATTATATGGAACAAAGAAATCAGCTACTTCACAAAAAAGCACTTAACAAAATGACAACAACAAATTTATACTTGTTGATAATTAAATTGAATGTTAATGGATTAAATACACAACTCAAGAGACGGAGATTTGCAAACTGGATAAGGAAACATAACCCATCAAATATGCTGATGAAAAGAGACACACCTTAGAGACAAAGACAAAAATAGACTAAAAATCAAACGTTGGAAAAAGATTTATCAAACAAATAGCAACCATAAAAAAACAGGAGTGGTAATATGAATTCCTGATCTAATTGACTTTAAGACAAAAACCACCATAGGAGACAAGGAAGGACATTATTAAAGATTAAAGGATCAATTGAACAAGAGGACATGACAATAATAAATAGCTATGCACCAATGAAAGAACCCCAAAATACATAAACCAGACTCTAACAGAACTGAAAAGACAAATAGATCACTCCATAGTCACAGTAGGAGACTTTAATATACCACTTTCAATCACAAACAGAACAACTGGAAAGAATGAAACTCAACAAACACACAGAAGAACTAAACAATACAATCCACCAACTTGACCTTAGAGACCTTTA
>NW_006921734.1:3296840-3297822 GCF_000298275.1 Orycteropus afer afer
AAATTTAACAAAGGAAAAGAGGGAGAGAAAAATAATAACACAAATAAGAAATGAATTGAGCAACACCACAACAGAATCAACAGAAATTAGAAGGGTAATATCAGGGTACTAAGAAAACTATATGCCAACAAATTTGAAAATCTAGAAGAAATGGACAGATTTCTAAAAATGTACTACTTAACTAAATTAACATAGGCTGAGGTGGAAAATTTAAACAGACCTATAATGAAAGAAGAAGTTGAACAGGTCATAAAAAAATTACCAACATAAAAAGCCCGATTTCACTGGTGAATTCTACCAAATGTTCAGAGAACTGACACCAATCCTACTCAAACTATTCCAAAACATAGAAAAGGATTGAATCCTCCCTAGCTCATTTTATGAAGCAAGCATAACCTAGATACCAAAACCAGGCAAAGAGACCACTACAAAGGAAAACTACAGACCAATATTCCTCATGAATACAGATGCAAAAATCTGCAACAAAATCCTAGCCAATAGATTTAGTAACATATCAAAAAAATAATACATTATTATCAAATGGGGTTCATACCAGGTATGCGAAGATGGTTCAACATTAGAAAAACAATCAACATCATCCATCACATAAATAAAACAAAGGGAAAGAACCACATGATCATATCAATTGATGCAGAAAAGGCATTTGACAAAATCCAACACCCTTTCCTGATAAAAACTCTCAGCAAAATAAGAATAGAAGGGACATTCCTCAACATAATAAAGGGAATCTATGCAAAACCAACAGCCAACATTATTCTCAATGGAGAGAGACTGAAACCATTCCCCTTGCAAAGAGGAACCAGATAAGGATGCCCTGTATCACCACTTCTATTCAATATTGTATTGGAAGTCCTAGATGGGGCAAAAAGGCAAAAAAGGGAAATCAAAGGCATCCAAATTGGTAAGGAAGAAGTCAAACTATCCCTATTTGCTGATGATATGATCCTATACCTAGAAAACC
>NW_006921734.1:3297922-3303160 GCF_000298275.1 Orycteropus afer afer
GATGATATGATCCTATACCTAGAAAACCCAAGAGACTCAGTCAAAAATCTACTGGAACTAATTGAGAGATTTAGTATTGTGGCAGGATACAAGCTCAACATTCAAAAATCAGTTGGATTCCTCTACAGCAGCAAAGAGATTGCTGAAAAAGAAATAAGGAAATCAATCCCATTTACAATAGCTACCAAAAAAATAAAATACTTGGGAAAAAAATCTTACCAAGGACACGAAAGTCCTGTCCAAAGAAAACTACAAAAGACTACTTCTGGACACCATAAAAAATCTACATAAATGGAAGAACATGCTATGCTCATGAATAAGAAGATTGAACATTGTGAAAATGGCAATACTACCCAAAGCAAACTATACATTGAATGGAATCCTGATGTAGATACTATGAGCATCCTTTAAGGATGTGGAAAAATCAATCACTGATTTTATTGAAAGGAAAGAGACCTCAAATAAGCAAAGCACTATTGAAGAAGAAGAACAAAGCAGGAGGTCTCACCCTCTTGGATTTCAAAACAAAATCTACTATACAGACACAGCAGTCAAAGCAGCCTGGTACTGGTATAATGACATACCAGTGGAACAGAATTGAGAACCCAGAAATAAATCCATAAACCTATGGTCAGCTAAGTTTTGACAAAGGGCTGAAATCCATTAAATGAACAAGAGGTGGTCTCTTTAACAAATGGTCTGGCAAAACTGGATATCCATTTGCAGAAAAATTAAACAAGATCCTTACATCATACCACACACAGAAACTAACTCCAGATGGATTAAAGACTTAAATGCGAAACTAAAACTATAAAGTTCCTCAAGGAAAATATAGTGGCAAATTTAGGAGCCCTAATTTATGGTATAGGAGCTCTGATGGTGTAGTGCCTAAGGCATTTGACTGCTAACCAGAAGTCTGGCAATTCAAACCCACCAGCCACTCCTCAGAAGGAAGGTTGGGCAATCTACTTCCGTAGTGATACTGCCTTGGAAACCCACGGAGGGGTCGCTATGAGTCAGATTCGACTAGATGGCAGTGTGTTATGTTTCATTGATTTATGGCATAAGTAGACGTCAAGCATAACCCAAAATGTACAAACAGCTGAAGATAAACCTGAAGAATGGGACCTTCTAAAAATTAAATTTTTATGTGCTTTAAAAGACTTCTCCAAAAGAGTAAAAAGATAATCTACAGATTGGGAAAAAACATTTGGCAATGACATCTGACAAGAGAATTATCTCTATAATTTATACTAAGCTTCAACACCTCAACAACCAAAAGATTAACAATCCAATTTTAAAATGGGCAGAAGTCATGAATAGATACTTCACCAAAGAGGATATTCAGGCAGCCAGCAAATACAGGAAGAAATGCTCATGATCATTAGCCATCAAAAACAAACAAACAATGAGATACCATTTCACCCCAGCACTAATGACAAAGTTCAACAAGACAGAAAATCACAAATACTGGTGAGGATGTGGAGAGATTGGGACTGTCACACTGCTGGGACTGTCAAATGATACAACCACTGTGGAAAGTAGTATAGTGATTCCTTAAGAAGCTGGAATTATTAAATACAATATGACCAGAAATCCCATTACTAGGTATATATCCTAAAGAAGTGAGAGTCAGGGCAAGAACATATATGCACACCCATGTTTGTCGCAGCACTATTGACAATAACACAAAGATGGAAACAACCTAGGTACACATCATCAGAAGAATGGATAACCGAACTATGGTACATACACACAATGAAATACTATGTGACACTAAAGAATAATGTAGAATTTGCAGAACACAGCATAATGTGAATGAACTTGGAGGACATTATGTTGAGTACAATAAGTCAATCACAGAAGGACAAATATAGGATTAGTTCATTATGGTAAGAAGTCAAGGAAAGGTTTATATATGGAAGGAAACTTCCTTTGTTCGTTACCAGGGGTGGGAGGGGAGGGAACACTGAAAAAAAAAATGCATTGACCCATGTCACTTTAGTTTTGTGTATTTCATTGTACACAAATTATATTTCAATAAAATGTATTTAAAATCTGAAAAAAAGACCACATAGAAGCAATGATATAAATCTGATGCATTTAGTTTTTCTACAGTGTAGAATTCTTTTTACTGGGCAGGGATGGATGTAAAATAAGACTCAACTAAGGGCAACAACTGATCCTAGACCAAAGATGAACATTTGGTTAAATACACATTTATAGTAGCAGATGGCAAACTATTATTGCTTTCTTTCTGATAAAACCTGCAAAATATGTTGTGGGGAGACTGCCTAGTATCCTCTGTGTGTGGGGTTAGTCCAGACTTTGAGAAAGAGATAGTGAAGGAAGGGAAAAAATGCCAACCTCAGACCAGAGAAAGGAGATAGAAGACTTGTTCAGGTGAAAACAAATGGTGTGTATGATTGGATATGTGGAGATCAATACAATTATGTTTGAAAAACATACTTTTCTCTCCTTTTTCCTGGAGAGTTGCACATAAAAGTCTGCACTATGTAGACATAAGATGAACTTAGATTGGTACAAAACATACTGTTGTCAGATTTCTTCCAGTTTCTGGACCTACCTTCAGTCTTTACTGTCTGTCTGAACACTTTGTTCCAAAACAGCTACCCATTACTAGCAAGAGTGGACTGTCTGTCATTGCAGTTTCTTGGTATGGTTTAGGCACTCTTTTAAAAGCTGTTTCCAGTATGTCTAAATGCATGTTTTAAGTTTTAGTTGCCACTTTTATACTTGGGTCCCTAAATTTTTCCCATTATGTGTCAAAATACTAAGTCAGTGCCCCAATTGGTACCAGGCCACACATTCTTTTTAAAGATTCTTCTTGGGAAACTTGAACTTGTTAGTCTTATGCAACATGTTGAGAGTTTTCTCAGAGAAATAAATTAGATGAAATTCTGACTTATTGTAGTCTAATGCAGGTCCAAAGGCTGGAACAAATCACACTCTATAAAAATAAATCACTCCTCCCACCTCCTAAAAGTTATAAAGAGGGTGGCTGCTTACTTATTTTGTCCTGAGACACAGCACTGGCCAGGTCTCTATCCCGCTCAGAAACCTCAGTGACCCCACATCACCTGATGAAAAGAACAAGAAATTTCAAGTTCTGTGAGCCAATGATATGCTAGAGATTTTAGATAGTGTATTTAGTTCTAAAAGTCCCTGGATGGTGCAAATTGTTAATGTCCTAGGCTATTAACTGAAAGGCTGGAGGTTTGAGTCTACCTACAGATACCCCGGAATAAAGCTCTAGTGATCTGCTTCTAGAAAATCAACAATTAAAAACCCTATGAAGCACAATTCTACTCTGACATTCTGACATACACGGGGTAACCATGAGTTGGAAGCAACTCAATGGCAGCAGGTACTACTATCTAATCTTCATGCACCTGCTGCATTTCACCTATGGGATGGATGTCACACCTGAGCCCACATCGATAATAAGTAGGTGGGTCACAAGCTAGGCTTTCCATGCCCTTTGCAACATCAGTGTGATGCTCTTTTGCTCCTTCATGGACTCCCCATTCTACCAAGGCAATTCACCATTACCCTATATTTCACACATCACTAAGCTTTGTTTATAGGATCCCTAGTGGCACTCAGCTGCTAAGTGAAAAGTCAGTGGTTCAAATCCACTAACCACTCCACAGGAGAAAGATGTGGCAGTCTGCTTCTGTAAATATTACAGCCTTGGAAATGTCATGAGGCAATTCTACTTCGTACTATGGTATCTCTCTAAGTTGTAATCAACTCCATGACAGTGAGTTTTCATTTAAGCTTTCCTTACATGTTTCCTTTCCATCTTCCAACACTGCACTTCTTTCATTTTTCCACTAAAATCCTAAAATTCTAGCATACCCTGTTCCATAAAGCTTTCCCTTCACCCTCTGTCACTCTCACACTCCTACTACAAGCACATTGTGATCTCTTTCTCCTCTAAATGACCAAAATTATGAAAGCAAACTTCTTAAATACACTTCTCGCCCAGGTCACTTTTTATTATGTGCAGATTTTTCTTTTTTCTACAAGGTCATAAGCTTCTGTGAAAATAAGCTCTTTCATTATATCCTACACCATGACATTATTAAATGATGAAAAGACCAAAAGATCTAACATTCCATTTTACAGGCATGCAAATATTTCAAAATTTCAAAGTCTTGGTTTTCCAATAATTTCTAACTTACAATTAAATTTATATCTTTATGCTTTGAAATTTATTTACATTATTCATCTTGAATTTAGCTTAGAAAATGGTTCAATGGAAAGTCAATGCTAAAAAAAAGAGAAAAAGAGGACATGAAAATGAAGGGAAAAAAAAAAGATGAAAGTGAAATAGTACGTTCTAAGTATATACTGTTATTACAGAAAGAATAGTCTCATGAATTTGTCTTATGAATATAAGAAAAGTAATAGCACCATTTTTAAAACAATGGAAGTTTCTTCAATAGCAATTACTCATATGAAAAGAGAAAATATTTACTTTATAAGTGCAATTCACTGGGGTAGGTGTATTTATGTACCTACTCTCACACAGCTGTATGAAGTCAATACTAGGATCAACTTATAGATGAGGAAGCTGATGTTGTTCTTCTTGGTATGTTGTTAGGTGCTGTCAAGTGGATTCTGACTCATACATAGTGACCGTCTGTGCAACAGAACAAAACACTTCTTGGTCCTGTGTCATCCTCACAATCATTGCTATACTTGAGTCCATTGTTGCAGCCACTATGTGAATTCATACTGTTGAGGGGCTTTCCTTTTTTCTCTGACCCTCCATTTTATTAAGCATGATATCCTTCTCTAGGGAATGTTCTCTTCTGACAACATGGCAAAAGTAGTGAGATGAAGTCTGGCTATTCTCACTTCTAAGGAGCATTCTGGAGACACTTCTTCAAGGACAGATTTGTTCTTTCTTCTGGCAATCCATGACATTTTCAGTATTCTTCACCAACACCACAATTCAAAAGTATCAATTCTTCCTCCATCTTCCTTGTTCATTGTCAGGCTTTAACATGCATATGAGGCAATTGAAAATACCATGGCTTTGTTTTTACGCACTACAGTGTTCAAAGTGACATCTCTGCTTCTTAACACTTTGTTGTTGTTGTTGTTATGTGCCGTCAAGTCAGCCCTGACTCATAGCGACCCCTCCTTGGGTTTCCGAGGCAGTATCACTACGGAAGTAGGATTGCCCAACCTTCCTTCCGAGGAGTG
>NW_006921734.1:3304150-3313673 GCF_000298275.1 Orycteropus afer afer
TTTTTTTTTTTATTCCACAAGCATAGTGCTCCCATGTGGTTTTGTACACCTATGCAATCCCCATTCCACAACTTCATATCAAGCTGTTAACACTGCAAGAGGATTTGTATTTTGAAAGAGTATACATGGCTCGTCCAAGGATTAAATGTGACTGAATATTAGTAATAGAGTGGAATTTGGGGACTTCCTGGGAAATTTAATGCTAGGATGAACATGTAAGTGTATTGTGCAAACCAAGACATTTTTGAGGATGTCCTTAGATAATTTTTTAGATAAACTAGAATGATGGTCTTGCTAATTAAATCATACTTACTCAGCTACATATAACACTGACCTGTCTTTGATTATAAGGACCTCTAGGAGCTCTGCTGGCATAGTGCCTAAGGCATTTGACTGCTAACCAGAAGGCTGGCAGTTCAAACCCACCAGCCACTCCTCAGAAGAAAGATTGGGCAATCTGCTTCTGTAGAGATACCACCTCAAAAACCCAAGGAGGGGTAGCTTGGAGTCCAATTGGCTCAATGACAATGAGTTTGGTTTGTTTTTTGGTTCTGGTGGCGTAGTGGATAATGAAGACATTTGGCTGTTAATCAGAAGGTCAGTGGTTTATTTACTTGTTTTTCTTCGATTTTAGACATTTTGGGGCATGAATATTTAGAAGACTGATAAATATTTAACTCATGGCCATTGAGTCCGATCTGACTTATAGCAATGCCTCCTTGGATTTCCTAGAGCTCCTAATAAAGATAAAAGCCTTGGACAACCTGTAGGGTAGTTCTATTCTGCCCTATAAGGTCACTAAAAGTAGGAATTTGTTCCAGGGCTACAGGTTTGTCTTTTTGGTTTTGACAGGACTGACAAAATATCCCTAGCCAAACAGATCATTTATTCTGCCAGAGAAGTCTTTAGAGAGGAAGAGAATTTGAGTCCTATATTAACAAATGGTTAAAATAATTCTGAAATAAGTATTGTTGATGTTTACTTACCTTAGAAAAATAAACTATAAAAAAATAGATAAGAATGAATATCATTCATTATCTCACAACACAGTACACATTTGGGTTTATTTCCTTCTTTTCATGCATATTGCTTTTTATAGATGGATAATACTGTATATATGATGCATAACTTGTTTTTATCACCTAATGTCATGTCCTGGGAATTTTCCAAAATCTTTAAAGAATCACAGAAAGCAATATTTACCCCACAAAAGACACTCTATAAAGTAGACACGTTGCATTTTTACCTAATTCCATATTGCTACAAGTTTTGATGTTTCCAAATTTCTCTGTTATAAATAATGCCCCAATGGCTTGTCAGATTAGTTCCTTAGAATAGACTGCCATCAGTAGTAATGCTATGTGAAAGACAAGAGCAATTTGAAAGCTTCTAAAAAGCAAGACCAAATAGCTTTCTGTAAACGCTATAAAATTTACAATCCTATTAGAGTATGAGAAAGTACTCTTATTTTGTTTGATATTTTTATTTTCATTGTATTTTAAGATTGAAATGAAAAAAAATTATTTTTTTAGAATATGCATTTCATTGATTTGAAAAGTTAAATATTTTCTAGTAATTTATTATTTATATAAACTTTCTGCTTTAGTATTTTAATATGATTTGACATTTATTGGGTTTACTGCTATGAACTAAGGACTTCTCTTTTTTTTAGTGTAAGTTCATTATAGAATAAAATACTAATCCTTTGCCATATTTCTTTAAAATATTCTTTTTAGGTTATATTGCTATGATGAGAAGTTTCTTTAAAATTTAAAATGTCAATTCTACCGACCCTTCAGTTTTTCCTTTCTTTATTGTTCTTAAGTAGTCAAGACTTTTTGATACCCCAAAATCAAATAGTAAGCATGAGATATTTTGTTTTTGAAATAGTTTCTTAATTTACATTTTATACTCTAGTTCTTCTGAGACTTGCTTTTTGAAAACTAAAGTACAAATTATTAAGCTTCATTTATTGAATAACCCCCCTTACCTTTTATACTGTGATTTCTCCTTCAAAACACATTAACTAATTATGTATACTCAAGTCTATATGTGTTCTGCCTGTTCTTTCTATTGATCTTATTGTGTATCCATGCCAAAACTCAGCTCATTCCAATGTTTGAGCTCTATAATAAGTTGAGCCTTTCCATCCAAGCACAACATGGGAAACTACAGATTATTTTAAATCTTTCTTTATATCTCTCAGTAGGAGTTTTATTTCTTTAGCTATATTTTACTCAGTTTAACCTGGTGTTATTTTATATAATTGATAAGTCTGCAATTGAAACATTGGCTTGTTTTATGTCATTTAAATAGCTGTTGATAGTATAAAGGAAGTTTGTTGAATATTGTGCATGCATTCTTCATATTTTAAGCTTAATGAACTCTAATTAGTTGAATATATTATCCTATATTCTAAATGTGTAATGATTTTTCTTTCCCCAAATGATCTTTTATTCCTTCTTCTCCTCTTTTTGTCTCTCCCATGTTTTGCTATGTGGACAACTATTTCCTGAGTATGATTGGAAAAATTATGTACTAGCCTTGTTTTGCTTCTGATATTAATGAGAGAGCCATTCATGCTTCAATTAAGATTGGCTGTTGGTTTGAAAAAGGTCATCTTTATCATGATAATATTTATACTTCGTCCTCTACTTTTATAAGTTACTTTTGTCAAGATGGGTGTTTAATGCTTTCATGACATTAATTTATTTTCTTTTGTGAATCAATTGATATGGATATACCATATTAATATATACACTAATATTCAGATATCTATTTATTTCTATGCTAAACTATTTCCTGTTAATATGATCTAATTCTTTCATTTAAAACTTTTTTGAAATCTGTTCTTAAATAAAAATATTTCTCTTATGTCAGGTTTTGACATCAAGATTATACCATATCTGAAGCATAAATTATTTAACTTTCTATTTCTTTACTTTGGAAGATTTTTTTTTGTTGCTCCTTATTTTATTTTGTTATTTATCTTTTTGTCTTTTTTATGTCAGGAGAGTTACAAATTCATTTAAGTTTGTAAAGATCCATTCCTTACATATTTGGTTACAAATCACTTTCTTGAGAATAACTATTTTATAGATTTCATTCTGTTCTAATTGTTTAATTAGATATTCTAACTACCAAATGATTAAATCCTATTGTAAAACAGACTTTTGAGTGAAATTGAAAATTTATAGTAATATTTTATATATATCTTTCTAGATTTCTTTTATGTATAAACATGAATACACACATCTATAATTCTGTCTCTCTATCTACCTCTTACCATCTCTCTATCCATCTATTTATATAAACTGGTGCAGTGCTTTACATAAAAAATTTGTAATTTATTTTTACTTTATAGTCTCTCAGCTACATTGTCACTGGGCATTTAATATGAGAAGGAATTTACAACAATTATTTAGACTTAATTTCATATCTACATTTACACTAATATCTTTCTGCATATCATTGCAACCCAAATATATGTTTTCAATTTTGATTTAGTTCTTGGAAATTTTAAGAATATCCCTAAGTAGTGATTTGTTGACACTGATTTCTTAGCCCTTGCATTAATAAAAATATATCTGAGTCTGATTCTTATTTCTTTCTTTCCATCCTTAGAAGCTTTGTTTTTTTTCTTTTGATTTCTTTAATGTATGAAATTACCATCTGCACATAGGTAGAGATGCATTTTTATTTATATTGCCTTTTATGAAACACATTCAAACTACACCAACAAGTTTTTATTTTTAGCTTGTGTATAAATTATGTAGGTACATACTAGGCACTGAATAATTTTTAAAAATAATAAGCATTTCTGGACTATTTCTTCTGTTTCTTTATATTGAAATTCCCATTATTTGAGGTCATGTGATAACAAATTGTTTTTAGAGTGATTCACAATCTCAGAATAATGTTCCACAGAACTGATACGTACATTTTTGAGAACAGGTAGAAAAAGCCTGATACTTTCTTCTGTGTTCCACACCGAATCAATTTTAGATACCTATTCTTTCTCTTAGTCATTAGACAGCATATCCTTTCTTTTGAGCTATGGAATTTCTTCATTGCCTCTGTGCTGAAAATAGCATTGTTAACTTTCAACCACTTCATTTACCTGTTGGTGCTATTACAATCTCCCTTTCATATCGAAAGCTGAGTAGTAGAATAATTGTCCAATTCCCAGTCCTGTCTCAAAATCCTAGCTGGCATTCACCTAAATGGATCTTATAGAGTTGAACGCATCTTCTGTCACCTCTCCCACAACAAAGTTTTTTAGTATAAACAGTAGAACTTTTCAAGTTTGTCTGTGGTCTTCTTCCACTGATTGCATTAAATTCTATATCTTAAAAATCAAAAGTCTCATAAGAGTTTACACATATAATGTGTAGAAGGAAAAAAAACAAACAAACAAATACCTTCTTTCTTCCTGTTCCACTTTTTCATTGAAGTTATAGCCTTTCAGTGAATTTAGAAAGGCAGGTACTGAAGGTAGTGACTAGCAGGAAAGCTTGGCAGTGGCACTGGATAGTACCTTCCTGGGCCTTCTGATTGATACAGGCTTCCAATAGTTGATCAAAGGGCACAAAGTAGGCAGTACACTAATACTTCCCATGCTTCTTTGTTAGTGGTGTTACTCCATACCATTGAAAAGAGAATTTACCTAAGGATTGAATTTTTCGATCTGTCCTGACATTATTAGAAATTGCTCTCCAAGCCTGATAAATGCATCCTTGCTTTTGGTAGTTTTCGACTATCATACTAATTTGTCTTTCTCCATCTACCATAAACATTTTAATAGCAAGCTGAGTGGAGCAAGTTAGGGAACACTGGCTTGATGTCATCTTTATCTGGATTTCCAGTATATGCAGAAATAATAATGAGACAAGTTAGGAATGTGAGAAAGTGGTAGCATTTCTGGGAAATAGCTAGATTCTAGTAGCTAAGGAAAGTTGGGCAATCCACTTCCGTAGTGATACTGCTTCGGAAACCCAGGGAGGGGTCGCTATGAGTCAGGTCTGACTCAATTGCACATAGCAACAACAGTAACTATGCAATTTTGTTTTGTATTGGTAAATGAGGAAGCTTACCAATTTTTTTACCTGACATTTATCACTATGGACCTGTATTTTTAATGAAAATTACAATAGATAGGATGAGTCTAATAGGTGAGGGAACATTTCTGAGGCATGTAGCTATGGTTCAAGCAAGAAGGCATTGTGGCCAACATTGGCTTCAGGCTTTTATGTGTGAAGGGGGAGGTCAAATAGCACCAAAAAATGGTGAATTGTCAGAATCAGACTGTTTATCCACTTAATACTAATCTACTACTAAGAAACTTAGTAACCATGTGCTCTTATGCACACCTCTTAATGTCTTTATGATTTAGTTTTCTCAGCATTTGAGGTGATTATCTTTCACAGGGGTGTGAATGTACAAATAATAAGAGCATTAAATCATTATTATTTAAGTCATTATTATTATTCATTTATTATTACTTTCTAGAAAATTAGCTCACTACTAGGAGTGGTGACAAAGGTAAAGCGACTCATGAATACTATGCTTTCTACACAAAAAGTGGGGCATGCATACATTTGCATTTTTCCTTTTCAGCCAGTTAGGCTTCGCAGGAGACAGTCTTAAATTAGCATCAGTGTGTTCAGGATCCCTCCTAGCTGTTCATAAACATGAACATCACTTTTAAAAGTGTTGTCATTTGAATCCAGGTATGTTTAAGCAAAATTAAATTTGATATATGAATTCCTAACTTTTTTCCTTTTAAACTCTGAAAACAACTCTATGTTAGTCCTCTAAGTATTTGACTTTCTTTGTGCACCACTATAGGAGCTCTGGTGGTGTAGTGGGTAAGGCATTTGGCTGTTAACCTGAAGGTCAGTGGTTCAAACCCACCTGAGCAGCTGCTCTGCAGAAAGATTTACAGCTTTGGAACCCTAAGGGGGTTGCTATGATTCTGACTCAACTGATAGAAGTAGGTTTGGTTTGTGAATAATAATTTTTTTTTTTTTTGCTTTTATTGTGAACTTAGGAGCTTTTAATTCTCAGTGTGTCTGTTACGCTAATGAAGGTTTTTTTCATTTGTGTACATTTCATTTAACTTATGAGGATGAAAAAGTTCTGGTGGCACAGTGATTAAAGCATGTACTGCTAACCAAAGGTTGACGATTGGAACCTACCAGCTGCTCTTTAGAAAAAAGATGAAGCAGTTTGCTATTGCAAAGATTCACAGCTAATCCTATAGGGTTACTTTGAGTCAGAATTGACCCCATGACAGTGGGTTTTTCTTTTTTGTTTATTTGTTTTGTTTTGTTTTATGAAGAACAGAAAAATAAATCTACATTAATATAATGCATAATTTGTTTAATTATTTGTAATAAGCAATTGGAAGGTGTGCAAATGAACATGTAACTGGTAAGCTCTTCTTGTTACAGGCAGTGTCCTTTTGGACATTTGTAAAAGGTCACAGACATAATCTTGAAACTTTCCTCAATGTCTCATTAACTGAAGAGAAAACCAAAGCAAACCAAAAACTCCCTGCCATCGAGTCAGATCGGACTCATAGCAAACCTTCCTTGGGTTTCTGAGGTGGTATCATTATGGAAGTAGATTGCTCAATCTTCCTTCCGAGGAGTGGCTGGTGGGTTTGAACTGCTAGCTTTCTGGTTAGCAGTCAAATGCCTTAGGCACTGCACCACCAGAACTCCACTGAAGAGAAGAGAGTAGTAAATGTTAGAGCTTAGGTCATATCCTTCTTGTCAAGTCAAGAATATCTTTTGCCTTTTGGCATCCTGATGTTTCATCTAGTCCAGGAATTATAATTATTTATCTAGCTCCACATGTTAAAACAAAACCTGAGTCTTTTGTCATTTAAAACCAGAGAGTAATTCTTTGCTAGCTATTCATGTAAAAATGCCTGTGTTTCTAGAGGGAAGTGTGTTGCTGTTGTGGTTAGGTGTGGTCCAGTCGACTCCAACTCAAAGTGACCCTGTGTACAACAGAACGAAACACTGCCGAGTCATGTGTCATCCTCACAATCCTTCTTATACTTGACCCCATCATTGTAGCCACTGGGTCAATCCATCTTGTTGAGGATCTTACCCTTTTTCATTGATCATCTACTTTACCAAGAATGATATCCTTTTCTAGGAAATGGTCCCTTCTGATCACATGACCAAAGTAAGTGAGCAAAGTCTGGCCATTTTCCCTTCCAAGGAGAATTCTGGCTGGACTTCTTCCAGGACAGATTTGTCCATTCTAGCAGTCCATGGTATTTTCAGTATTCTTTGCCAACACCATAAGTCAAAGGCATCAACTCTTCTTTGGTCTTCCTTATTCATTGTCCAGCTTTCACATACATATGAGGCATTTGAACATACCATGGCTTGGGTTGGGTGCACCTTAGTCTTCAAAGTGACATCTTTGCTTCTCAACACTTTCAGGACGTCTTTTGTAGCAGATTTAGCCATGCAATACAATATCAGCTTTCACAACTGTTGCTTCCATGGATGTTTATTGAGGATCCAAATAAAATGAAATTGTCATAGAGGAAAGTGTAAGTCTGTGAAAATCTCAATACTTCTCAGGGAAAAGAAGCTATATTTTGTTCATAGTAATAATATATTAATTGTTGTTGCTGTTGTTGTTGTTTGCCGTCGAGTCGGCCCCGACTCACAGCTACCCCTCCTTGGGTTTCCGAGGCAGTAATAGTAAAACAGATGAATATTTATTGAGCATTTATCATGCCAGACTCTATTCTAATTCTATTTAAATTTATCTCATTTAATCTCTGCAAAAATGAAGTGAGTTTTGTTACCTTCCAAACTTTACAAAGGAGGTGATCCAAAGTCATGTTTAGGCAAGGCAGAAGTAAATAGACTGGCTGGTTTGAACAGACATTCTGATACAGAGCTGGGACACAAATGCACTATGAAATATTGCAATAATTCAAATGTATGAACAGTTTTAATCACAGAAAGGATTCATTGCAGATGATGGAATATGAGAGGATATTGTGAACACTGCTATGGAAGAAAGCCATTCATCTTCTTTCTAATTCAGTGTAGCCAAATTAGGGAATGAGGCCATTTTAATCAGAGGACAGTATGATAAAAATAAAATGTTATTTAATAATAAAATGTCATTTGGTTATGAGATGAGAATAGTAATAAGTTATCTTGTGAGTGAAAGTGATAATAATAAATGATAATTGGTAAATCAATTTTTAAAAAAATAGCTTTATTGAGGCATATAAATATGTGTGTGTGTGTGTGTGTGTGTGTGTGTGTATATATATATATATATATATATATATGTTAGTCTACTAATTTTAAGTGGACAATTTGATAAGTTTTGAAGAAATATATAGTAATGTATCATAAAACATATAAAGTAATATATAGAATATATCTATTGACTCAAAAATTTAACTCATGCCTGCTCTCACTCAGAGATCTCCCCGACTCCATGCCTTTGGCAAGCCACTCAAGTGGTTTGTGTCTCTATAGATTTCCCTTTTGTAGAATTTCATATAAGTGCAATTATACAGCATATAATTTCTTGTGTCTACTACTTTAACTTAGCATAATGCTTTTAGTATTTATCTATGTTGTATGCATCAATAATTTGCTTCTTATCACTGAATGATATATCATCACATAAGTTTTCCTGAATTAATTAACTTATTTACCCATTCACAAACTGATGGACACTCGAGCTATTTCAAGAATCTGTCTATTAGAAATAAAGCTACTTTGAACCTTTTTTTTCCTTAATATAAATTTTTATTTCTACTCAGTAAATGCCTAGGAGTGAGACTGTTTGGTCATATGGGATGTGTATGTTTAACTTACAAGAGATTGCCAAATCTTTAAAAAGAGAATGCACTATCTTGTGCCTCAATACGTGAGAGTAAGAGTTATTTTGATACTTAATATTGCCTAACTTTTTAATTAGCCATAACAGGTGAATAGAAATTTATCATTTTGGTTTTAATTTGCATTTTCCTAATTACTAATGATGCTGAGCATCTTTTCATATCCTTACTTGTTGTGTTAGACTGTGTTCTCTAGAGAAACAAAACCAGTAAAGCTTATATATGTATATATATATATATATACACAGAGAGAGAGAGAGAGAGAGATTTATCTTAGGAAAATGACTCACACACTTATAGAAGCTGGACAGTCCAAAGTTCCTGGATCAGATGTCAAGCTGGAGGTTTTTCCTGACTCTTGCAGCCACAAGGGCTGAGGAGCTCAGAGCTGGCAGGCAGTACACCTGCTGTTGACTCCAATGAATGACAACAAGATCTCCAGGTCAAATGGTGGATTGTTCACTCACAGAGAGTTGTAGGCAGCACAACAGAATCACGATCCACAGAAGAATGTCTCCTCTCCCAGGATGTCCACAGATATACTGGAAGCAGGCCACACCCCTAGGGAAACTCCCTTTCAACAGATTTGTTGCTCAAAACATAGTCATCTGATTCCATCATGGGAACAAC
>NW_006921734.1:3314398-3316373 GCF_000298275.1 Orycteropus afer afer
CATACTAATTTAAGGAGGAGTTTTCAGATTCTGCCAAAAACTCTGTCAAGAAACTGAAGAGATTGGATGGGCCTACAGTTCAATTCAGGGAGATTTTCTCTCTTAATACTATATATTTTCATTAATAAGTGCATTTATTGATTTAGGTTATTGAAATTTCCATTTGTGATATTTTGTAGTTTTCAGTGTATTAGCCTTATATATGAGTTGTTAAATTCATTCCTAAATGTTTCATATTTTCAGTTGTTATTATAGTGTTATTTAACATAATTTTTAATAAAAAATTCTTATGATTTGCTTCTATTTGTCCAAATTACATTTTGTTTTGATTAATCATTTTTCCTTCATTCTTATGCATTGTCTGTATATTAATGATTTTATTTCATCTTCCTCACTGACTTATTATCTATAACTGTTTATTATTTTAAAGATTGCTTCAAATTCTACAATATACATATATTTAAGTAAGCACAGTTTTCAAATAATATTATAATACTTCATAGAGAATATAAGAAACTTATTAAGTACACTTTCACTGTACTCATTATTTATGCTATTTTTATCATACATTTTGCTTCTACTTATGTTATACGCTTTACAATATATTATATTAGCTTTAATCAACCAATTACTTTAAAGAGACTTAAATAATAAAAATAATATGTTTCTGGTCAATGCCCTATTTACCATTTCCAGTGCTTATTCCTTGGGAAAAGCCAAAGTTCTACCTAATATACTTTTCCTTCTGCTTGAAGAACTTTTTCTAACACTTCTGTTAGTGTAGGTATGTTGACAAATTTTTATTTCATTGATTTCCTCTGTTGTTTTCTGTTTACGACTTCATGTTTTCTATTCTAGCTTTAATTGTTTTTATACTTTTTGCTTTACCTTTACATTGCTGTAGTTCCTTGATTTCCTAAAGTAGAAAACTATTTTATTGATTTTAGATCTTTCTTCCTTTTTTAGATATGAATTGAATACTATAATTTTCCCTCTGCTACTTTTACTACATACATTTTTGTAAGTAGTAGTTTTTTTTTTTTCCTCAAAATTTTTTAACTTTCTCTTTAGTCCTCTTTGATCCGAATGTTATTAGAGGTGAACTTTTTAATCTTCAAATATTTGGGGATTTTTCAGCTTCCTCTTACTTATTTCTGATTTAATTTCATTGTGGTCTAAGGAAGTGCTCTGTATGGTCCCATCCTTTAACCTTTCTTAAGATGTATTTTATGGCCCAGAATACCATCTATCTTGGTGAATATACCATGAAGATTGAAGAGCATGCATTCAGTTTTTGTTGATGGAGGACTTTATTAATATTAATTAGATCAAGTGGATTGATAGTGCTGTCTCATCAGTTATATCCTTAGTGATTTCTGCCTGCTAGATCCATAAATTACTGAAACAGGGATGTTGAAGTCTTAATGTTTAATATTAGATTTCTCTATCTCTTGCAGTTCTATCAGAGTTTGCGTCACATATTTTACCACATTTTTAAAGGACATACACACTAAGAATTGTTTTGTTTTATTGGGAGATTGACTCTTTTATCATATGTGATGATTCTTTATATCTTTGTTAACTGCCCTTTTTTAGGAAGTCAGAATTGTCTGAAATTAATATAGCTACTCCAGCTTTCTATGAATTCTATAGCTGTTATTGTTGGTAGGTGCTGTGGAGTTAGCTCTGACTCATAGAGGCACGATCAACAACAGAATGAAGCACTGCCTGGTCCTTATCCATCCTCAAAATCTTTGCTATACTTGAGCCTATCATTGCAGTCACTGTGTCAATCCATCTTGTTGAAGGTCTTCCACTTTTTTGCTGACCTTTTGCTCTACCAGGCATGATATTCTTCTCCAAGGAATGGTTCCTTATGACAATGTGACCAAAGTACATGAGACGAAGTCTAGCCATTCTCACTTCTAAGGAGCATGCCAGCTATACTTTTAAAACAGATTTGTTTATTCTTCTG
>NW_006921734.1:3316728-3317417 GCF_000298275.1 Orycteropus afer afer
TCATGATGTTTTTCATTGATCCAGTTGTGAAAATTTTTGTTTCACTTTTGGGGAGGTGTATCTTAGTTCTCTAGTGCTGCTATAACAAAAATATTACAAATGTATGGCTTTAACAAAGGTAAACTTAGACTATTACAGTTTAGGAGACTAGACGTCTGAATTCAGATTGCTGGCTCTAGGAGATGGGTGGAGGCTCCTTGATCTAGGACTTTAGGTCTGTCTTTCAGGTCCATGGGAATAAGCTGGAGGCTTCTCCTGACTCAGGAGATGCTGGCTGCTGAAGCTGATGAATCCAAGATTGTCAGAAAAAATGGCAGACCATTGGGTCAAATCTAGGAACTGGAAATGATGAATGAACCAAATATAGGATTCTTTCTATATATACTGGAAGCAGGCCACATTTCAAAGGCAACTCACCTACAACTGGTTAAACGCTCACATCAGATTCTATCATGGAAGTAATTATATCACATCTAATTCTATCATAAGAAATGACTACATCCAGCTGCCAAACCACTCAAAATCAAAGCCCAGCCAAGTTGACACATAACCTTAACTACCATAAAGTGTAATCCATGGTGAAAGCTGTAGCCTTTGATATTTATCAGTAAGTGCTTCAAGTCATTTTCACTTTCAGCAAGCAAGGTTGTGTTGTCTTCATATTGCAGGCTGTTAATGAGTTTTCCCAC
>NW_006921734.1:3317704-3318434 GCF_000298275.1 Orycteropus afer afer
AACACCAGTTTTCCCTTGTTCTGTTTGAATCACTGCTTCTTGTTCTATGTTCAGGTTTCTCATAAGCACAATTAAGTGTTCTGGAATTCTCAGTCTTCATAATGTTATGTTTGCATAGACAACTAAAAATATGTAACCATTGTTCTGATATTCTTTGCTTTCATCCAAGATCCATCTTACATCAGCAATGATATCCCTCATTCCACCTCCTTTTCTGAATCCAGCTTGAATTTCTGGCTGTTTCCTGTCAATATACTGCTGCAACCATTTTTGAATTATCTTCAGCAAAATTTTACTTGCTTCTGATATTAAGTTGGTCAATCTACTTCCGTAGTGATATTGCCTCAGAAATCCAAGGAGGGGTCGCTATGAATCAGGTCCGACTCGATGGCAGTGTGTGAGTGTGTGTGATATTATTGATATTGTGCTATAATTTCTGCATATTATTGGATCATCTTTCTTTGGAATGGGTACAAATATAGATATCTTGCAGTTAGCTGGCCAGGTAGCTGTTTTCCAAAAATTTTTGGCATAAATAAGTGAGTGACCTCAATATTGCAGCCATTTGTTGAAACATCTCTATGGGTATTCCATCAATTCCTGGAGCCTTGTTTTTTTTTTTTTTTTTTTGCCAATTTCTGCAGTGCAGATTGGCATTCTTCCCTCAGTACCATCAGCTGTTGAGCATATGCCATCTCCTGAAATGATTGAACTTGAATAATTTTTTTTT
>NW_006921734.1:3318904-3320406 GCF_000298275.1 Orycteropus afer afer
TGGGATATAATCAATGTCATATTCTGACTCTTGTGGACATGTTTAATTGTCTCCAGCTTCAAGTTGAACTTGCATATGAGCAACTACTTGTCTGTTCCACAGTAAACTCCTGGTCTTGTTCTGATTGGTAATTTGAGCTTCTCCATAGCCTTTTTCCACAGATGTAGCTGATATGTTTCCTGTGTATTCCATCTGGCACAGGCCATGTGTTTGAACAATTTCTCTTAGAAAGATCAGCACAAAGCCAGTCCTCATGAGGCGGAGGTTAAAGATGTGCCAAATGTCCAGACTGCCATGCCACTCCATCATTTCAGACATTAGCTCCTCCTCCTCCTCTCAGTAATCTCCCTTTTCTCTTAGGGTTCTGTATTTTGATGTAATGTCTCACAGAACTCACAGAACCCTAAGGGATTGTCTCATGTAGTGGTGGTAGAGGCTGTAGGCTATAAGCTGTCAAGACCCAGGTCTATAAGCAGGTCTGGAGCATTTTCCCAAATTTCAGGGTTTGATGAACCTCAATCAGCAGATCAGATGACAATGAGCCAAAACACATGAGATGATGATGAACCAAAATGCAGAAGCAAAGGAAAAGGAATGGTGAAACTTCCCAGACGATTCCTGCATATACCCTCAAGGAAGTGAAGGGTGGTGATTTGAATTACACCCTCCAGCAAGGCAGGACTCAAGATATATCCCACCTGTGGTGCTCCAACAGAAATACCCCAAGTGGATGACTTTAACAGTCTGGAGTTTGAAAGCAGCTACTCAGTTGCTCAGGGCAAATTCCACCATGCAGATGATTGCCAGTCATGATAGGGAATAACTACTACCAGCTAGCTCCCCAGCCAAGTTGACACACAACCTTAATTACCACACCACCCTAAACAGGCATGGATAATAGGATTTACAATACATCACAAAATAGAGGACCATGGCTAGAAGGGCAATATCAAGCAATTGTTCACACCATGTGTATAGTCACTGTTTATGATGTTGAAAAAAAGATATTTGCAATAAATAGATCATTGGTCTTGCAAAATTCTATCATTGGGTCTCCAGAGTGACTGCTTTCATCAAGGCCATGTTTTCCAGCTACTGATGCTTCTTCTTTGTTTCCAGTGTTCACATTCCAATAACTGTTAATACATCTTGATTGCATGTTTGGTCAATTTCAGACTGCAGAAGTTGGTAAAAATCTTCAATTTCTTCATCTGTGGCTTTAGTGGTTGTACCTAAATTTGAATAATAGTCATATTAACTGATCTTCCTTGTAGGTGTGTGGATATTATCCTATCACTCAGAGCACTGTACTTCTGGATAACTCACTGCCATCGAGTTGTGTCTGACTCATAGTGACACTTCCTGGGGTTTCCGAGGGGATATAAGTACAGAAGTAGATTGCCCAACCTTCCTTCTGAGGAGTGGCTCATGGATTTGAACTGCCAGCCTTCTCATTAGCAGTCAGATTCCTTAGACACTTCTGGATAGACCTTGAAATATTC
>NW_006921734.1:3320986-3325968 GCF_000298275.1 Orycteropus afer afer
ACACACTTGTGTTTTCATTTTTTACCTAAATGAACCTTTCTAGTTAATGATTTTCTTATAGGCACTAAGTTGGGTCAAAGTGAATTAAAGATATAATGAAGATCCAAGTGTATGTTGCCTATAAGAAAAGCACAAAAAGGAAAAAAAAGAAACAAAGAACACATGCAATGAATAGCAAACAGTTACAAACATTATAATCAATGTTTGTCTAAATGTGATTGGTCTAATAAATCTTCTATTTGGTCATTTATTCAAAGGTGAAAGTTGGCTGTTAAATTTATTTCTGACTGTGGGGAGAGAGCTGAATCTCCTCATAAAACAAACCAGTCTACTAGAGAGACAGCAACTCCCCCTTCTGCTTACTCCATAACACAGATTTATAAACTAGAAGCAAAAGGTGGCACTAATCAAAATTAACCCTGTTGACTGGATAGCACTACATGACTTTATACGTTAAAGTATTCATGTGTCCCCCAAAATATTTCTTTATCCAGTTCTACTAACTATTTTTATAGTATTTATCAGATCATGCTAATTTCTTGCCTAGAAGACTTTGTTTTTTAAGCAGTGATTTTTTTTTTTTTTAAGTTTTTCTCAGTCTTGCTAAGGAGCTCAAAAGAACTAGATCCTTGGCATAAAAAGAGGCTTCTGCCAACAAAACAGGCCATTTCTTCCAAAGACATCTTTTTGCTGTTTTCTTTTTTATCTGAGCTGAATTTCCAAAGTCAGCTAGCCAGTAAACCTCAAGAAACCTGTAGACTTCTCTCACAGCACACTCCCAGGAAGAACATTCATTCAGGCTGGCCTTTGCAATATCCATAGATCAAGCTGTTACATGACTCAAACTTCATGATTAGCAAAATAATGTTTAAAGGATTTCACCATTGCCTAGTGTCTATTAGAGCATAATTTTGTAAATGCCAACCAACCAGAATTTTTTCCTTGTAAGTTCTTTTCCGTATTTATACTCTGAAAATTTGCTCTTGCTGGAGCATTTTTATGAATTCTCATGAAGTGCTACCGTATCAAGATTGTACTATTCCTTCAACAAAACCCTCTTTGCTTTAATTTTACTAGTGTTTCAGTTGGTTCTGTGACAGTCTTCATGGATATTTCAGTAAAAATTGAGTAGAAATAATTTAGGGACTTTTAACCAGCTATGCTTTTAATTAAAAAAAAAAAAAAACCCACATCCACTGCCATCAAGCCAATTCCAACTTATAGTGACCCCCATTGGGTTTCTGAGGTGGTAAATCTTTATGGACATAGATTGCCTAGTCATGCTTCTGTGGAGTGGCTGGTAGGTTTGAACTACCAACCTTCTGGTTAGCAGTGAGATGCCTTAGGCATGTGCTACCAGAACTCCTTCCTTTTAATCCAGACACTCTGAAGTACAATTACAAGAGAATCAATAAACAATAGCATGATAAATGGAGAGGAAATTGAAGCTGTCAAGGATTTCAGTTTTGAACCAATAATCAATACTTATGGAAACAACAGTTAAATCAATTGACATATTGCATTTCATGAATATGCTGCAAAAGACCTCTTTAAGGTGTTAAAAAGCAAAGATGTCACTTTGAGGACAAAGGCATGCCTATCCAAAGGCTTGGTATTTGCTATCACCTCGTATGCACATGAAAACTGGACAATGAAAAAGGAAGACCAAAAAATTGATGTATTCTAATTGTGGTATGGGAGAAGAATATTGAATATACCATGGGCTGCCAGAAGAGTGAACAAATATTTGAAAAAGTATAGCCAGATTACTTCTTAGAACTGAAGATGGTGAGACTTTGTCATCAGGAGAGACCAGTTGCTGAAGAAAATCATCATGACTGGTAAAATAGTGGGTCAATGAAAGCATAGCAAAAGTTATGTGGATGGTGCAGGGCCAGGTAACAATTAGTTCTATTGTACCTATGGTCTCTATGAGTTATAGCCAACTTCACAGCACCTATAACAACAACTTTCTACTAAAAGAGAAAATTTCAGAGGTCAAAAAAAAATCAGACCACTACTTTCAGGACGTCAATTCACTTCTTATTAAAGTAAGGCACTGTTTTACATATTGTACATTTATTTTGCAAAGCAGAGATGTTACTTGTTGTTGAGGAGCTCATACCTTTACAAAGGAAAAACTTCACATCTTAGCTCTTTGGAGAGCAATTCCCTAATCATGCAATCAAATGAACTTCCTATTTCTATTGTATCATCTTTGTTTTTATAATTACACTAATTCCTTTATAAATTTATCTTACAAACTTATTTGTCTACTTATATTGTTCACATAGGAGCTCTGGTGGCTTAGTGCCTAAGGCATTTGATTACTAACCAGAAGGCTGGTGGTTCAAACCCACAAGCCACTCCTTGGAAGGAAGATTGGGCAATCTACTTCCGTACAGACACGGCCTTGGAAATCCAAGGAGGGGTTGTTATGAGTTGGGTCCGACTTGATGGCACATAACAACAACAAATGGTTAATGATTGTGAACAATTCTTCACATGTTTATTGGCTGCCTGACTATGCTCTTTGGTGAAGTGTCTATTTATGTCTTCTGCCCATTTGTTAATTAACCATTAGAGAGACACAAATCAAAACAACAATGATATACCATCTTGCCCCAGCATTAGTAACTAAGATCATTGAGACAGAAAATAACAAATGCTGGTGAGGATGTTGAGAGATTTGGACTTTCATACACTGCTGGTGGGTCTGTCAAATGATAAAATCATTGTGGAAAGCAGTATGGTGATTCCTTAAAAAATTGGAATTAGAAATACCATTTGATCCAGGCATTCCATTACTAGGTATATATCCTAAAGAAGTGAGAGCCAGGACAAGAACAGATATATGCACACCCATGTTACACTGTAGTAAATTACCTGTTATGGTTTTTCTAGCCATAAGTCTTTATAAACTCCATGGTGGAATTTTCTGTGAGAAACTGAGTAGCTTCTGATTGTTAAAATCATCCAGCTGGGGTATTTCTGTTGGAAGCAGCACAAAGTAATATTCTGGGAAGTTTGCTCTCTCTCAGGTGCTTAGAATTCTGATGTTATGATTGGCTAGTTGGGCCACTCTGCCAGGATCAAAAGGAGGCCTCCTAGAGGCAGAAGAAGTCTCTTTGACTGCTGGCTGAGAAGGATGTGCTGCTGAGAGACACCGAGAGACATGCACTGCTCAGAGAGACTGTGAGAGACTGTTGGGTGAGGGACAGTGGGTTGAGAGAGACTGAGCATTGTTCCTGAACTTGAATTGTAACCTGGTGCTTCCCTAATAAACTCCATAATCTGTGAGTTCTGTATGGCCACTGCAGTGAATTATCAAACCCAGGAGAGAGGTGGTGGGTGCTTTGGGAGGAACATTTGGTGAAAGGTCTGGAGGGAGGCAGCATGTCTGGCCTTGCAGAAAATAGCCTTGGGCTACTGATAGTGATTCTGTCTTCCTCTTGTGAGGTTAGAGGAGGTCAGAAGATGTGGCCTCTTTGCTTCTTTAGCAGTCATGTTCATCACAGCACTATTATAATTGCAAAAAGATGGAAACAACCTAGGTACCCATCAACAAAAGAATATATAACCAAACTATGGTACATACACACAATGGGATACTATGCAACCCTAAACAATAATGCAGAATCTGCAATACACCATATAACGTGGATGAACTTGGAGGACATTATGCTGAGTAAAATAAGTCAATACCAAAAATCCGTTGTCTTAGACTGTGATTGTAAAAAATCAAGGAAAGTTTTATATATGGAAGAGAAGTTTCTCTGTCATTTACCAGGGGTGGGGAGGGAACACTGCTAGATAGGTAGAGAGAAGTATTGATTTGGGTAAAGGGAAATGTAATGTATCAAATGTGAGTGAGCAACATGGTGGCACTGAGGAAGGGGGAAGCAGAGAGAGGTGCATGGGAGGTACAGATAACAAAGATGAACCCTTTTGCACATACAGTACAGAATTATCAGTGATGGCAAACATTGATCTACGGTTGGATAGATAGAGGACAAGCTGAATGATCAGGTATGTCTAGGCAGTGGGGTATGTGCCCATGACAATGTATAGGGTTGGCAGACAATGTTTCTACAAATGTATTTGTATGTTCTGTAAGAATATCCAGGTATATAGTAGAACTGACAAGGGACAAGATTGTAGTCATTTCTTGGCCTCAGCCAGCTACTCAGAGGAAGCAAGTAGTTGGACCTGTCTCCTTGGTACCATGGTCACAGGGGACATCAAGCTCAATTGGCATATCATACTACACAAAAACATTGTTCCACACCCCAGTTTGGCAAGTAATGACTGGGATCTTAAAAGCTTGCAAGCTGCTATCTAGATTCAATGATGGATCTCTCTTCATCCAGAGCAAAGAAGATTGAATAAAAACCAAAGATACAGGGAAACAATTAGTCAAGGGACTGGTGCACCATGTAATTCTCAGCCTATGTGACTATGACCAGAAGAACTAGATGGTGCCCGGCTACCACTGTCAACCACTCAGAGGGGTATCTATGTAGGAGATCCTGGATAGAGTGGGAGAACAATGTGGAACACAACTCAAAATCATTAAAAAGAAAAAAAAAGGACCAGGTTTGCTGGTCTGATAGAGACTAGTGAAACTTGTGAGATTATGGCCCCTAGCTGCCCTGGAATTGAACCCACTCCTGTTGCTTCCAGCCAAACAAAATACAGGCATATGAGCTGAACATTTACATTAGGTAGATACACTCCTTGGGGAGATCAATCATGGGGGAATAGAAGGGCTGTGTATGCACAGGGACAACTCACGAAGCAGGAGTGCGTGGGAGGAAAGGACACAGGGAAGGGGTAACTATGGGGAAGAAGTGAGAGGGGAGCTGTTGCATTGTGAGAAATTGCAATCAATATCATGAGACAAAGTGTGTGTGAACTGCTGTATGGAAAATGAATTTGCTCTGTAAACTTGCACCAAAATCACAATAAAAATTAAAATAAAA
>NW_006921734.1:3326908-3329401 GCF_000298275.1 Orycteropus afer afer
CGATAAATGGTTATTGTATCATCACAAAGATCCTATCTGGTGAAATTGAATGAGAGATGATGGTTTCATAGTCAAGAGACAGCTATCTCTTAAGATTTTTTTTTTTTTTTTTCATTTAAATTCTCTCTGCAAGATTTTTCTTATCTTCTGTAGCCTAATATCTAAACTGTTTTCATTGCAAAGGAATTTAATATTGGAATGGTGGGAACGAAAGGATGTGAAATCATGACTAAATTTCCAAATTTCAATCTGTCTGACTTTGGGTTCTATGAGTGAAACAGTAAATAATATCTATCCTGGTGGGCCATATGCAAACAAGAATTACTATCCCATAATTAATTCAGGTGTTTTGATATTTTTTTTTCTCTTTCTGGTATATTTGTCCTATGTAAACAATTTATTAGTAACTTCTTTCATTTAAATAAGAATTCTTATATGTCACTTACATTCCTGCACTACATAGGGGTCAGGAATAATACCTTGGTTAAGTGATTGGATTCTGAAAATTCCACAATTCTAAATCATACCTCCACCATTTACTAGCTGTGTGACATTGGACAAGTTATATATGGGCTCTATGGCCCAGTTTCTGGCTCTATAAAATGGAGTTAATAATAGTATCAATCTCATGGATTTGTGCATGTGTGTATTAAATCATTTAATATTTACAAAGTGCTGGGAAATTCCTGCACTAGTATATACATATATTTTTATTTTATTGTTGGTCTTGATCCTATACACTGCAAAACATACACAAATTCAACAGTTTCTACAGGTACAATTCAGTGACATTGATTATATCCTTTGAATTGTGCAACCATTGACATCTTCTTTTTCTGAGTTTTTCCTCCCCCATTAATGTAAACTCACTGTCTCCTACGGTTCCTATCTAATCTTATGAATTGCTTTTGTCAATTTGATCTCACATTGGTATTTCATAAAAGAGCATAATACTCAGGGCAAACATTTTTTACTAGTTAAATCAAACTATTGTTTAGTTTAAGAACACTTCAGGGAGTATTTCCAGTTTAAGGTTTAAAGATCATCTCAGGGCAATAGTTTCAAGGGTTCTTTCAGCCTCCATGGTTTTAGAAAGTCTGAAGTCCACAAGAATTTGAAATTCTGTTTTAAATTTACTCTGTATTAATCAAAATGTCCAATAATGATAGCTGGACACCATCCAGTTCTATTAGTCTCATGGCAAAGGCCTGCATTAGTATTTTAATTGATCTATCACTGATTTTTGTGACCTTGTAATTTTCCATTTTGTTGATTCTTTCATTTACCCTAGACCATGGACATTATTAAATTTATCAGACCCTAAGTAGATTTTCAATAAATATTCAGTAAAGGGATGGATAAACATAAAAGAACTAGCCTACCTACTCTTTGTCTAGGATAGCTATGAGGAGTGACTTTCTTCTGATTATAGAATTATACATTCACAATGATAATCTTCAAAACTCCTTGACAGTTATTGATTGGAAAGAAATAATTAATCACAGACAATCTATTCTTTCCCTTTACATGGGAGAGGGGGTGGTGGTACTATGAAGGAAGAGGGGAAGAGAGAGAAGGAAAGAAACAACCCTCTCCTTTCTCCATAACAGATTGTCCTTAATGTCCTGAAATCCTCATGCTATGCTCTTTACTCTTACCCTTCTATGGGCATTCAGCTTTCCTAAAGAGGGTCGTCCCTTGACTCTTGTCTAACCAGAGTCTCTCAGAAAATTCTGGACATTCCCTCCACTCTGCAGCCACAGAAAGTGCTTTCAAGCGTATTTCACACCTATCTATCATGAGTCTTATATTTCAGAGGACATGTCTGTTGAAGCCAAAGTAGGAAGTGATTTATTAAATGAGAGAAAGGTGGTGATTACAGAGAAGGGACTTCGGAGCCTAATGCAATTAAATATCTCTATCTCTTACTTTATTAATTATAGCTAAGTACAGGTAAGAATACAACAAAGAATCAAAGAGCTAGATATCAGTCTCTAACTTTGGAATTTCCTTCTGCCTTTTACATTCCTAAACTCAACCCTGTTTTGCCAGTCTGAGGATTGAAGACTTGGGAGATCTATAAGAGACATTAGAAAAATATTCTATTTCTTTCTTTCTTGCATGTGTGTATGCACACACAAGTGTGAGTATGGTTACTACTCTACTGTGAACTGACTCATTCCTACATCAGATTGTTAAAATATGAGGTTTCAATGCACACTTTAAGGAGACATGAAGCATGTCTTTTTGCTGACTTTGGTGAAGGTTTATAGGAAAAGAAAAACAACCTACAGGAGTTCTATGTTGGGCTCTATGGCCAAATTTTTGGTTAATATAAAGGTTTCCTTTGCATTGTTTTTCATTATTTCCTATGCATATGCATTTCTTCTGGGAAGCTGAAAGGTAAGAGAGCTGGGTAAGTCAGTGAAGAATTGAACTATTCTTGGTTTCTGTGTACAAATCTCACCATCATATTATGCTTTAATGGCATTC
>NW_006921734.1:3330625-3333694 GCF_000298275.1 Orycteropus afer afer
AACTAAAAACATATAAGAAGATAACTATACAGTATTTTCCATAGTGCTTATTACCTCAATTATTTTCACAAAATTTAATTAGAATTATTTCTCAGGTAGCAATCAAACATATTAAATTCTTTTTTTCTAAAATACTGTAAACAACACATTCATTTTTCTTCAAAAGTCAAAATACTGCTGCCTTTAAGCCTCAGATGTGTACAACTGCATCCTTAACAAATAGTGCCATCATTTCCAGAAATATCCACATGGTCTCTGGGAATGTGGTAGGCAATATGGTCTCTGTTTTATAGCCATGATTCATAACATAAAATAGTAGAAAAAAGGAAAGCAATTGTTAATAATCTAGTCAACTTAGTGTGTCAGCTTGAAATTCACTTTTATGCTGGTGTTAGAACAAATGTCAAAAAGCTTCAATGCATGGCAGCCAGACTCTTTCTGAGGTGGTTTAAATGTAGGCATGCTATAAATATTATGATTGATTTTATGATGCATGGGAATACATGATTTTATAATTTCTATTTTTCTTTTTATACTAATTCCTAAACAAGAGGAAAACACTAGGGCTGACTCAGGTCACATTTTATGCACCTTGCCTAAGACCTCATGGCTTGCTTTACAGCTTGTCTATTGGTATATCCGAAAGAGAGCTGCCCTGCAGATTCCGGCCATGTAGGCTACATTAGTTTTATTCAAATCTTTTTTCCCTCAAACCTTGAATGAAGGATTGAAAATAAATGGTATTTAAGGTTATGCTTTGGAGGAGCTCTGGTGGTGCAGTGGTTAAACCCTCAGCTGCTAACCAAGAGGTCTGTAATACAAATGCAACAGCTGCGTCAATAAAGATTACAGCTTTGGAAACCCTATAGGTGCAGTTCTACTCTGTCCTGTTGTGTGGCTAGGAGTCACAATCAATTTGATGGCAATGAATACCTAAAGTTGTGTTCTAATATTTCATTTCATGTATTTCTGAATGGTTCACACAGGAGGCAGAGACAAGATGGTGTCCTGTTAGCAAAATCTGCCAATTCCATCATCAACAAAATCTCAAAACCTGCGTGAAACAGATACAAATAATGTTCCAGGAATTCTGAGCATCAAACAAGAAGTTAAAGATTAGATTGAACACTGATTGGAATAGGAAGTGGATAGAGATTAGTGACTGGGGAGAGAGAAGAGGCAGAAACATCAAAAGTGCAAACATCATGAATAGACACACTGACACTGACAAGGAGAGGGAAAGGAAAAAAAGAAAGGACTTCATGGAATGACATTGATAACAACATAGTGTAGACAGATTGGGAGGAATTTAATGAGGAGAACATTAGTTAACTCTTCACTAATCAGCCATTTCTACTGCACTGACCACCTCAATGAATGGACAAGCACCACTAACAGCTCCTACACCACTGAATCAACAACAGACAGTGGACCACACCTGTTCATCCTAATTGCAGCTCCTCTTCATATCAAACAGAGACCTGCACCTACACTCCCATCAATTACTTCACCAATCAGGAGATAGCCAGTGCTGCCATGTTAACCTCCAAAAAAATACACCTGCTCCATTCATGTGGATATACTAAAACAAACCAACACAATCAACAAATAAATACAATAAATTAAAAATGTCTCAAAGATAATAGACAACTTCCATTCAGAAAAAAAACAGGAAAAGATAGTGGAAACAAGTGACCAAAATAAAGAACTAGGAAATTTACTTGAGGAAGACAGGTAATAGAACTATCTGACAAGGATTCAAAAGATATATATATATATATATGTGTGTGTGTGTGTGTGTGTGTGTACACAAACACACATATAAAACCTTCCAAGAGCTCAAGGAAACCATAAAAAGAAGCAAGGAAAAGACTGATAATACCCTTGAAGAAACCATTTCATGTATTTCTCTGTTTCTCTGATGATAGTACTTATATTATTAGCTCAACTAATACTATTTTGAGCATACCAAAGGCTAGGACAATGGCACATAAACATGCATTGCTTTCAGACTAGGGAAAATGATGTTGATAGGTTAGAAATATAACATTTATTGCAATATTTAATATATTTATATGTGTAAAATGATTTAGTTGACCTTAAGATAGCATGATACTTTTGATCCTAACATTACTTCATGCTTGTTATTTAGTGGACAGTAACTTGATTTCTGTTTCATGACTCTCAAGACAGAATTATCTTTCCTTCTTGCTTCACACATTTAGAAATCAGATAATTTTTCCTGGCCTTATGTGATATAATTCGTGACACTTGGCCTAATGTGAAGCTACTAAAGGCTCACTTTAACACACTTTGCCTTTTTCAGTCCTCACCTCTCTCACCTCTCATCTCCAAATAATGACAATGATAATGTGACTCATATGCACTTAATTTTCTTTCACATAGTAACCTCCAAAGGGAAATTCTTATAGTTTATATTTTAGTAGACAAGCATTTGCAAATACTTCTTACACAGAAAATAATAGTTGAAATAATGTAAGAATTTATATTCAATTGTTTCATTGCTATTCATAAGGTTTTCACTGGCCATTTCTTTGAGAAGTGAATGGCCCTCTCCTTCTTCTGAGTCTGTCTTACTCTGGAAGCCTCACTGAAACCTGTCCATCATAAATGACCCTGCTGCTATTTGATATTACCAGTAGTATAGGCTTCAGCTTCACAGAACATGCAAGCCACCACAATACGACAGATTGACAGATGAGTTGTGGAAGTGACAAATGAGTATACATTACTAGAAAACATTATGAATAGCCCTGAAACATTGTTTGATATAGTGCCAGAAGATGAGCCACTCAGGTCAGAAGGCACTCAAAATATGACTAGGAAAGTGATGCCTGCTCAGAGTAGAGTTAACCTTCATGAAAGATGGAGTAAAGCTTTCTTTCAAGACCTCTGCAGGGTAGTAAATCACTTAGTGTGGCTTTTCTACCCATAAGTCTTTGTAAACTCCAAGGTGGGATTTTCTATGAGCAACTGAGGAGCTCCTGATTGCTGAAGTTGTCCACCTGGAGTATTTCTGTTGGGAGTGGCACAAAACAATGTTCTGGG
>NW_006921734.1:3333974-3335096 GCF_000298275.1 Orycteropus afer afer
CATTCTTTCTGAACTTGAGTTGTAGCCTGGTGGTCCCCTAATAAACCTGGTAATCTGTGAGTTCTATGTGGCCACTACAGCGAATTATCGAACCCAGGAGAGAGGTGGTGGGTGCTTTGGGAGGAACAGTTGGAGAAAGGGCTGGAGGGAGGCAGCATGTCTGGCCTGGCAGGAATAGGCCTTGGGTTGCTGCTGGTAATCCTGTCTTCCTCTTGCGGGATTAGAGGAGGTCATAATATGTGTCCTCCCTTCCCTTTTTGCAACCTCCATTTGAAAATGGGCATGACTCAAAATGGGAAGAAAAAATTTCAAATATCCATTAATAATCAGAATATGGAGTGTATGAAGTATGATTCCAGGAAAATTGGAAGTTATAAAAAAAGGAAGTGGAACACATAAAGGTCTACTTCCTAGGCATTAGTGAGCTGAAATGGACTGGTTTTGGTCATTTTGAATCAGACAACCATATGAACTACTATGATGGAAATGACAAATTGAAAAGGAATGGCATGACATTCATCATCACAAAAAAAGTTTCAAGATCTATCCTGAAGTACAGTGTGGTTGGTGTCAGTGATAGGATAATATACCTACAAGGAAGACTAGTTAATACTTCTATTATTCAAATTTACCCATCAACCAACAAAGTCAAAGATGAGAAAATTAAAGATTTTTACCAACTTCTGCAGTCTGAAATTGACCAAACATGCAATCAAGATGTATTGATTATAATTGGTGATTGGAATGTGAAAGATAGAAACAAAGATGAATCACCAGTAGGTAGAAAATATGGCCTTGATGAAAGAAAAGACACCGGAGATCACATGATAGATTTTTTTTTTCCAGACCAATGACTTATTCACTGCAAATACCTTTTATCAACAGCATAAATGGTAGCTATGCACTTGGAGCTCACCAGATGAAATACACAGGAATCAGATAGACTACGTCTGTGTAAAGAGGTAATGGAGCAGCTCACTATCTGCAGCGAAAACAAGGCCAGGAGTAGATTGAGGAACAGACTATCAACTGCTCATATGCAAGTTCAAATTGAAGTTGAAGACAATTAAAACACATCAATGAGAGCCAACATATGACCTTGATTATATCCCACTTGAATTT
>NW_006921734.1:3335411-3336362 GCF_000298275.1 Orycteropus afer afer
AAGCCTTGAGTTGCAATATTGAAAAATTCTATGGGCATAATATGAATGTTGTAAGAAACATCAAAAAAAAGATGGAAGGAATACACAGAGTTACTATAACAAAAAGAACTGGTCAATGTTCACATATTTCAGAAGGTGGCATATTATCAAAAATCAATGGTACTGAAGGAAAAAGTTGAAGCTGCACTGAAGGAACTGGTGAAAAATAAGGTTTCAGGAATTGATAGAACACCCATTGAGATGTTTCAACAAACAGATGCAGCACTGGAGGCACGCACTTGTCTATGGCTAGAAATTTGGAAGACAGCTACATGGCCAAGTAACTGTAAGAGATACATATTAGTACCCATTCCAAAGGAAGAGGATCCAATAGAATGTAGAAATTATTGAATAATATCATTAATATCACATACTAGTAATATTTTGGTAAAGATAATTCAAAAACACTTGCAACAGTATTTTGACAGGAAACTTCCAGAAATGCAAGCTGGATTCAGAAAAGGAGGTGGAATGGAGGATATCATTGCTGATGTCAGATGGACCTTGGCTGAAAGCAAAGAATGCCAGAAAGATGTTTACTTGTGTTTTATTGACTATGCAAAAGCATTTGATAGTGTGGATCACAGCAAACTATGGACAACATTGAAAGAAGGGGAATTCCAGAACACTTAATTGTGCTCATGAGGAATCTGTACACAGACCGAGAAGCTGTTTTTCAAACTGAACAAGGGATTCTCCATGGTTTAAAATCAGGAAGGGAGTGTCTCAGGGTTGTATCCTGTCATCATACTTATTCAATCTTCTAATTTTCCTAGGCCATACTTATGAAGGAGCTCTGGTAGTGTAGTGCCTAAGGCATTTGACTGCTAATCAGAAGGCTGGTGGTTCGAACTCCCTAGCCACTTCTTGGACAGAAGATTGGGCAATTTACTTGTGTAATAATACTGCCTT
>NW_006921734.1:3337672-3339089 GCF_000298275.1 Orycteropus afer afer
CGGGTCAGCGAAAAAGAGGAAGGCCGTCAATGAAATAGATTGACACAGCAGCTGTGAGGATAAGGTCAGATATAGTAAGGATTGTGAGGCAGGCTCAGGACCAGGCAGTGTTTCTTTCTATTGTATATAGGGTCACTATTAGTTGGAGCCAACTCGAAGGCACCTATTAACAGCAAAAATATATTCAGTTGCTATATCACATATAGAAGCTCTGATAGCTTAGTGCCTAAGGCACTTGACAGCTAATCAGAAGCCTGGCAGTTCAAACCCACCAGCCACTCCTCTGAAGGAAGGTTGGGCAATCCTACGTCTGTAGTGATACTGCTTCGGAAACCCAAGGAGGGGTTGCTATGAGTTGGGGCCGACTCGATAGCACATAACAACAACAACAACAACAACATCACATATAAATTGAGAGTATTCCCTCCCCCAAATTTGATACAATCCATAACAAATGAGAGCATATTAATGATGTTGATGGTGTCATATCTACTTTCTTATTAGTAGATATTAACTTCCAGAAAGCAAAATATTTTTGCAAATTATTTGTTGCTGTATACCAACTATATTTTTAGGGAAAGATGAAATAATTATGCTGTTTAATGTAAACCAAATCCAAACCACTATTGTCAAGTCGATTCTGACTCAGTGACCCTCTAGGATAGAGTAGAACTGCTCCATAGCATTTCCAAGGCTATAAATCTTTACAGAACAAACTTCCACATCTTTCTCCCATGGAGTTGCTGGTGGATTTAAAACACCATGCTGCCCAGAGTGTCTAATGTTTAATCTAGGAGAAAAATGGGAAAAATAAATATGTGGTATAGCTGCTATTTATAGACATGTATTAGAATTATAAAGTCACTCTAGTGTTCTTGTTTTAACAAGTGTGTGATTACAGTACATTCTAGTCAAATTTATCCTCTGATTGTGGTTACTGAGGAAACGTTGGGAGCCAAACCCCTGGAAATAACTCTGAACTGACTTGTTGGAGACCTTCTTCTTTTCAGAAAGCATATGCAGTAGCACACTCCTGATTTACTCTTCCATTTAGGGGGCTTTAAGTCTGCATAGAATTCATGATCAGTGTTCTAAATGTCTGTTGACAGATATTCTTAAAGAAAGTAATGTTACTCAGAACCTTGTCTGAACTCTCTCACACTGTATTAGTGCTGTCATGTCATATTTCTTTCCCAGCATATCAGGGTGATATTTAAATCTCTTCTGTTCCCATATATTCACAAGCATTATTTGAAAGTTCCCCTGAATCTATAAAGGCAAATGTGCACAAAAATACAAAGCAGCTATGACAACATTTGAAATATGACATTAAGAATTATGTGTGATGAAAAGTATTACACAAATTTTAAACTTTTAAAAATAGGATAAATATTGCATTGTGAAACTGAACACATTG
>NW_006921734.1:3340212-3341314 GCF_000298275.1 Orycteropus afer afer
ATTATAACTTTATTTTTTATATTATAATCATTTATTTGCCTACTGCCACTCTAACTGCTTAAAGAAAGGACCTAGTCCCATTTTATTGTAGGCTTCATAGCACCTAGGAGTAGGAATTGGAACTTCATAAATATTGTTAATAAACAATGATAGCGGTAGGTAAGATAATCACTTTGATACCATTATTCACATTAAAAATTCATATTTGTCAAAGCAATATGCTTCAAATTAATTAGAAAATCCAGTGTTAAAAGGAGAAACATAGATGAAGGAATACTACAAAAAGAGTCAAGCAACAAAGATTTTTTAAAATATATTTTGAATACTTTAACTGCATCACATTCCTGTTTTTAAATTTTATCTGTTCTATATTTTAGTGAATTTTGAAAAATATATGCATGTATGTAAACATCATCCCATTTGAGAAACAGAACATTTCTTTCACCACTGAAAAGTACCTTTGCAGTCAGTCAATCCTACTCCATACCTTCACCCCAGATGGCTGATTTGAATCTATCATTATTAGTTTTATTTTTTCTAAACTTTATATAAATTGATTTATAATATATGATTATTTTAGTCTAGCTTCTTTTGTTCTATATAATATTTCTGAAATTCAGTCATATTGTTGCATATATAATGGCTCATGAGTATTACATATATTTATGGCAACTTGTTTATGAACAGGTTTGGTTGTTTCAAATTATTGTCCATTCTTAATAAGTGCATATTGAGAATTTATATACAAGTCTTTTGAGAGGACATAAATTTTCTTTCTCTTGGGAGAGTGCTCAGACGTGAAATTGATGGATCATTTTGTTGTTTGTCATACTGTGGTGATTGCGTGTTGAGACATGCTAGAGCTATGCCACTGGTGTTTCAAAGACTAGCAGGGTCACCCACAGTGAACAGGTTTCAGTACTGCTTCCAGACTAAGACAGACTAAGAAGAAGGTCATGGCAATCTACTAAAAAATAGGCCAGTGAAAATTTTATGAACAGCAGAGAAATACTGTCTGATATAGTACCAGAAGATGAGCCTCTTAGGTTGGAAAGCATCAAAAGACAGCTGAGGAAGAGCTGCCTCTTTAAAGTGGCACCTA
>NW_006921734.1:3343424-3344480 GCF_000298275.1 Orycteropus afer afer
GATCTTGGCTGAAAGCAGAAAATATTAGAAATATGTTTCTCTGTATTTTACTGACTATGCAAAGCATTTGACTGTTTGAATCATAACAGATTATGGATAGCATTCTAAGAATGGGAATTCCAGAACACTTAATTGTGCTCATGTGTAACCTGTTCATAGACCAAGAGATGGTCTTTCAGAGGACAAAGGGATATTTCATGGTTTTAAATGAAAGGTGTGTGTCAGGATCGTATCTTTTCACCATACTTATTTAATGTCTATGCTGAGCAAGTATTCTGAGAAGCTGGACTATATGAAGAAGAATGTAGAATCAGGATTGGAAGAAGAATCATTAACAAACTGTGAAATACAGATGAAACCACCTAGCTTGCTGAAAAGGAAGAGGAATTGAAGCACTCACTGATGAAGATCAAAGATTATACCCTCAGTATGGGTTACATCTCAATTTAAAGAAAATAAAAATCCTCGCAACTGGATGGATAAGCAGAGATATCACCTTGAGGACTAAGATATCTGATGCATGCTGTGGTATTTTCAGTTGCCTCATATACACATGAAAGCTGGATAATGAACAAAGAAGACCAAAGAAGAATTGATGCATTTGAATTATGGTGTTGGTGAAGAATATTGAATGTCCAATGCCAGAAGAACAAACAAATCTGTCTTGGAATAAATATAACCAGAATGCTTCTTAGAAGTAAAGATGAAGAGACTTAGCCTCCCAGAATTTTGACATGTTATCAGGAGGGACTAATCCCTGGCGAAGGACATTATGCTTTGTTAAGTAGAGAGGCAACAGGAAAGAGGAAGACTCACAATAAGATAGTGGGTTCAAACATGGCAAAGATTGTGAAGGTTATGCAAGATCAGGCACTGTTTGGTTTTGTTTTGCAAAAGGTTGCTATATGTAAGAACTGACTCAAAGGCACTTAAAATAACAACATTTTAAGTGAATATTTATCTCAAAATTGGCTGTACACTTTGGTATTCTCACTGGTGATGTACACAGAGTTTTCCAGTTACTTAGTCAATTCCTCAGCTACTGACACTGTTCTT
>NW_006921734.1:3345520-3347052 GCF_000298275.1 Orycteropus afer afer
CTATTTGTCTTCAGTTTCACTGACACTTTTTCTGACATCTTCAAACTTCTGTTAAGTAATTTTTCACTTCAATTTGTATCCATTTTATAATTTAATTCTTTTTAACCAGTGATGTATTTTGACTGATGTTTAACAGGAATACCATATACAAAATAATTGTATTATTTGTAACTATTTTCTTAATGGGAGCTCTTGTGGTGTAGTGCTTAAGGCATGTGACTGCTAACCAGAAAGCTGGTGGTTCAAACCCACCAGCCACTCTTCAGAAGGGAAGTTGGTCAATCTACTTCCATAGTGATACTGCATCAGAAACCCAAGGAGGGGTTGCTATGAGTTGGATCTGACTTGATGGCAGTGAGTTTGGTTTTGAGTTTTATTTGCTTAACATTTTGTACAGTTAACCACTGAGGTTACCTTGGACTGTAATTTCCTTTGTAGGAAGGTTTTAATTACAAATTTAGGTTCTTTGATAGATATTGTTCTCTTCAGGTAAACTATTTGTTCTTGAGGGATATTTGGTAATTTTTATCTTTTGAGTTATTTTTACATTCATCTAAGTTGTCAAATTTATTAGTATAAAATTGTTTATAGTATTCCCTTATTTATCTTTTAATAATACAGTTAATAATGACATTAGCTCTTTCATTCCTAATATTACTATTTTGCACTTTTTCTTTTCTCCCCCCAGTCAATCGTTCTAGAGATTTATCAATTTTGTAAAAGAACCAGCTTTTAGTTTCATTTATTTTATTTTTCTATTTTTTGATTCATTACGTACACTCTACCTCCCACTATTCTCTAGTGTGAAATCCCAGTGTGTAATTTCTTACGTGTTAAACAAATATGGCAAATTGTAGGAGATAATTACTGAACACCAAGAACTGCACTCTATGAGTCCTTTAATTAAAACAACATGGCATTCCAGATTCCAAGTAAGGATAGCTAAAATAGAATGGTATTTATTAGTCAGAAAAATAAAAAACTAGTGAAACTCTAATGAGAGTTGTGAGTTATCTACTTTGGAGTAACTAGGACAATTGAATTGGGAGCAGAAGCCATAGAATGAGGAAAAAAGATACATTTTCAGCAACCAAGAAAGCATATGACCTGTTCTAGGAAATCGCTAATAAAACATAATAAAAAACTAATAAAACATAATCAGTGCTTTTTAGGACTAATGCTTCTTTGGAATAAGTACAAAGAGCTCTGCAAAGAGGAAGTTTTATTAAACTTGACTCCTATTGCAAAAAGATAGGAACATAGGTGACTGCCTAAATTAATGGTTAAGATCTTTCTGTGTCTACAATGAATGTCTTATGTCATTTGTCTAAGACAGAAGGAATTATGTTAAGAATATAACTATGGAATAATAAAGGTGTGGACTCAAATATTAGTGGTAGCACTTAACTTTGAGTTACAGTGTCCTATGTAAAGTGAACTGTGGAAGCATGTAGACATCATAAAGTTTAATAATTTCATTTATGTAAACTTATGGACATTGTATCTGACATGGATCAATTGTTGTTGTTGTT
>NW_006921734.1:3348417-3349291 GCF_000298275.1 Orycteropus afer afer
CAACCTTCCCTCTGAGGAGTGGCTGGTGGGTTTGAACTGCCAGCCTTCTGGTTAGCAGTCAAGTGCCTTAGGCACTACACTACCAGAGCTCCTACTAATATGCTAGCATACTAATACAACAAGTAGAGAAATTGGTACAATTATTTTCTCTCTCCTCTATTTTAACTGTGATTATGTAAAATTTTTTCAGTAATAGAATGCCTCCTAAATGACCATGAATTATAAAACAAATTTTGTCTTATGAAAACATACAAACTATTTAATATTGAAAATGGAATTTATTATACTTTCTCTGGAGTAATTACATATCATAAAAAATATATATATACATAAGTCATAATGACATAGACTCTGGTTTTGGTAAAACTTAAAGTCCATATAATTTAGATTATCAGCTGATGCTTATTTTTCTTTAACCTTCTCTAAAATATATAATTTTCTAGTTGGGTTTCCAGCTCTATTGTTGTTATTATGTTCCGTTGAGTCAGATCAGACTCATAATGACCCTTTCTTGGGTTTCCAAGGAGGTATCACTATGAAGTAGATTGCCCAACCTTCCTTCTGAGGAGTGGCTGGTGGGTTTGAACCACCAGCCTTCTGGTTAGCAGTCAAGTGCCTTAGGCACTAGTAATTATCAACATTGGCTATCTTCTTTTTTTTTTTCAGACCATTGTCTGAAACTCTGAGAAAGTTCTGTTAATTCAAAATTAGTGTCCCTGTAAATTCTACTTATAATTTTTGAGGTTTAATTTCTATTCTGTATGAATAGAATGCATAAAAACAATCATACAAAAATAAAAAAAAATTAAAACAAACCCCTCAAAAACTAGTCTAATCTCAGATTCTCTTTTATCTGGTGCAGAGTCTCCTCAAT
>NW_006921734.1:3350137-3350940 GCF_000298275.1 Orycteropus afer afer
AATTATACCACGAGGAAGCATTCCTTAGGTTACACTGTTCTTAATGCATTTACAATTTTTCTTTAGTTTTCTTTAATGTTTATTGTTCAGATTTGGATACAATATGCATGTAGTCTCATTTACTGAAAGCAGAAAGGGATGAAAATCTTTTTTCCTTTCCTTTAATGAAATTTAAAACCAAATTAGCTTTTTGGGCATCATGGAGAGAACAGTTTAAAAGATGTTCATCAGCAAATTTTTACTTTTGAGTTTTAAACTTGATCAGTAATGACTTTGTAATGTGCAAAATAAAATCAAAACCATTTCTATACTTTCTACCCTCTCAACTTTGAGGGAATCAATAAAACTACCAAAAACATCCCACAAAACATGCATTTCACTCAATAAAATCAGTGAATCAATATAAGCACAGAAAAATTATTATGGCAGCAGAAACTTGCACTCTATTCAATCTGACTGCTTAATCATACTGTGAACTACATTTTAAATATGTCTTGATGGAAAGGGAACTATATCCAATTTTTTTTCGTTCTATACTTTCCATATTTCTGCTGGTTAAAAGTGTAAACATATTTAAAACACTTTTTTTAAAAAAAATTTTCTATGCAACAGATACATTTTTTATTGATTAAGATGTTGTTGTTAGGTGCCATGGAGCAGTCTCCGACTCCTAGCAACCCTGTACACGGCAGAAGGAAACAAGGCCCCGTCCTGCGACAGCTCCGTGATCCCTCCTATACTTTAGCACATCGCCGCTGCCACTGTGTCAATTCATCTTGTTGAGGGCCTTCCGCTCTTTCCTC
>NW_006921734.1:3351040-3352246 GCF_000298275.1 Orycteropus afer afer
GTATGAATGATTCCAGCACTCATATTGAGGTCTGTAAGTGGAGAAGTGTCCCTTTAACAATATTAGCAAAACATTTGATGCTCTAGTTATTCAGTTGCTAACATGACTTTTTATTCAGAAGTACCAAGAATAGCTCTGAACTCCTCCAATTGTCTCCTTCTTCTAGATAAGGTGCTTGACCTACTTTGAATGCCGAACAGGTAGTCCTTCTGTTACAAATGGTAGACTTATAGACAGCTCTTATTTACCCATTGAGAAAATAAACAAAAACCCAAACCTATTGACCTCCAGTTGATTCCAACTGCCCCATAAGTTTCCAAGGTTGTAAATCCATATGGAAGCTGAATGCCACATCTTTCTCCCACAGAGCAACTGGTGGGCGTGAACCACCAACTTGTGGTTGTCAGATGAGAGCTTAACTATTGCATCACTAGGCTTCCTACTTGCCCTTTAATGTTATGTAAACTTTCCCTCACTTTGAAAAGATTAAAGCAATCCCTACGTGCAACAAAGTCACCACCACAATCATCTTTACTTGCTGCATGTTGTTGTTGTTGTTATACGCCGTCGAGTCGGATCCGACTCATAGTGACCCCTCCTTGGGTTTCCGAGGCAGTATCACTACGGAAGTAGATTGCCCCATCTTCCTTCCGATTACTTGCTGCATGCACACTTTTAAATCAACAAAAAGCTTTGAGCCTTTTCTGGCACAAAAGTAAGGCTAAATAAGAATTATATACACCTGTTCTGGCTTACCTACAAATTCTTAAAGACATAGGAGTGGATCTTGTTCATAACCTGGGACTCCCCGTACCAGCTGCTTATACTGACATCTAGTAACACTGAAACTTCAGATTGGGGAAATAGAGCATACTTACTGTTAACCCCCACATGTGCACACTATTGATTTCCAGAAACCTATTCTGGTAACTTAAATCAAGGATAACAGAAGGTACTTCACATCCCCACAACTTGTCTCAATTAAACCTGACTCAACAAAAATTCCAGACATCAATTCTAAAGATTGTTCTTTACCTTTGGTGAGTCAGATTCCTGTGCTTGTTGTTGTCTTAATTATTTGGGGGTATTCATGAATAAAGTGAAATATTTGAGCAGCAAAATAAAAATACACAGTCACAAAATCTACATTTTAAATATTTCAAGAATGGACATGAGTTAAAGTTAAATCTGCATTGGCAGTAACCT
>NW_006921734.1:3353471-3354597 GCF_000298275.1 Orycteropus afer afer
GTGGGTCACCTTTACTCATCTCCAAACATGTATCAAACATGTTTTCAAAATTCTTGGCCCACTCAAAAAGAAGTTAGACATTGTCCCTGCCCATGAACAGAACAGAAAACTAACAGTAAGAAGAGAATGAAGTAAATGAGACTCTGGTCTCCTGGGAGGGAATTGGAACAGGAAATAGAAATTCAAACATTAATGAAAAATGGAATCGATTTATCATACAAAGTGTGGAGTGACTAGAACATAATTCAAGAAAATTGATAAGGTTGTGGTCAGTACTGAGTTATTTCTCAAGAAGATACAATTAAGTATGCAACCAAGCAACGAGGACCTGGACTGAAATATCAGCCTCCTTGGACTGCCAATGCATGACTTGGTTCTAAGCTAGGCAGTCACATGTGTGGAAGCAGATGGAGGCAATCTAAAGCTTTCAGACAACAAGGAATGAAGGAAGAGAGACTAGAAAAAAAGAAAAACAAAACAAGAAAACCATGAAAATTTTTACATAAAATCCTCTTATATCTAAAGAAAGTCTAAATACAAAACAGAAAAGTAACAGTTTAGGAGAGCCAATTCACTCAACAAAGAGAGAAATCTGGTACTTTAGATGCGAATATAATTGAGAAATCAGCTATAGAGGAAAATGACTTGGAAAAAGCACATCTCACAACTTCATAGAAATAAAGGGAAGAATAATATCCTTAATAATGAATGAAAAATTGCAAAGAAAATGATATGATAATCAAGCCCATTTACAGATTCAAAGAACCAAATATAAATAATAGAAATGAAAAAGTCATTAAAATAAAGGAAAAATAAATGGGATAAATTCCAAAAAAAAAGAATAAATATTGCCAAATAGTGCTAGGAGTTCACTCATAATTTAACACCAAAAAGTAAAGAGATTGATATATTATGAAACATGCTAAAAGACTTTGAGTTTTAGATGAAAAATATCAACATATGATTAGAAGGAAAATACACAGAAAAAAAATAGGATTAGGAAACATGATGGAAAGAAAATATTAAAAATATGACAGTTTTCCTGAGTTAAAGAACAAAAAGAGTTTTCATATAAAGAGTAAATATAAAGTGTCATATAGAGAAAAAATAGATATTAGGTGCACAT
>NW_006921734.1:3355672-3356175 GCF_000298275.1 Orycteropus afer afer
TAAGTAAAAAACTAGTACTTTGTAAAGAATTATAGCACAATGGGCATTAATGAGAAAGAAAAAATAGGCAAATACAAACCATATTTTGTGCTTCCAAAATAGTACATATTAAATAAATTAAATAGAGTATATTAATAGGGACCTCTGGTGGCATAGTGCCAAAGGCATTTGACTGCTGTGGTGGTTATGTTTTTGTGTCAACCTGACTGGGCTTGGTTGAGTGGCTGGGCAGCTGGTGGTAGTTAATCCTCATGAGGAGACTGGCAATCAACTCCATGGTGGGCTCTACCACAAGCAGCTGGGTAGCTGCCTTTGGGTATGTGGTCTGCTTCCTGTATATAAGGAGAAGCTTTGAGAATGGTCTCTAGCTTTTGGCATGCTTGGACCCTGCATGTAGCCGTGTTGTTTCTCAGCAGCCTGCTATGCTCTGCTGACCTTGGGACTTACAGTGGACTTAAGTTAATGGCCTGCTGTGTGGATTGGTAACATCAGGACTGTGCCTT
>NW_006921734.1:3356756-3359465 GCF_000298275.1 Orycteropus afer afer
GATTTCATGGCCCTGATTACCATCCCTAACCATAAAAACTCTCTTCCTTTCTGCTCCCCATGACTACTCATTCCTTGTGCCCTTCTTGTCTATGCATTCCTGTCTGTCCAACTTCCCTTCTATGTGAATGTTACCACTCTGATGTCTCATGGTTGATTGATCTAAGGGTGCATCTCCCTAGGATAGGTGGGTGCATCTCCATGGGGTAGGTGTTCTGCATGTAGGTCTTTCTACTGTTGGGCTGAGAGCCAATCACAGCACAATTCACTATAGCAAAGAGATAGAAACAACCTAAATTACCTTCAACAGATGGATGGATAACAAAACTATCGTACATTCACACAATGGAATACTGTGCAACATTAAAGAATACTTAAGAACAAACAAATCTCACAATGTGGATGAATTTGGAGGATATGATGCTGAGTGAAATAAGTCAATCACAGAAACACAAATATTGTATGAGTCCATTATTGTAAAAAGTCAATAAAAGGTTTACTCAGGGAAGGGAATTATGATGTATTTCTTAATATAGTTAACAAAGATTATTTTATTTAGATTTAGTTACTCATTTTATGTTTCCTTTAATAACATATGAAGGAAATATTTTATTGGTTCAACTGTTGAAGCCACAGTGCCCAGTATATTGCCTAGATCATAATACTCTGAAATTATTTTATTAGTTTTTGTTAAACAAATTAGTGAATATAGTGTACTATATTAATAAATTATACCATATTAAATAGATAAGTGATGGGATGCATAAATACTTGAATAAATAAATTAATCATTGTTATAGTAAGGCCTTTGATTTCATTTAACAAATTTAGAAATAAATAAAAAGTTTTTTTGCAATAAACCACTACTTGTCTGTCAGTTTCTCTTACTCTGGTGACTTGCATGTTGCTATGATGCTGGAAGCTCTGCCAACAGAATTTCAAATACTAGAAGGATCACCCATGATGGACAGTTTTCAGTGGAAATTCCTGATTAAGTTAGACTATGTAGAAGGACATAGTCAGGCCCACTTCTGAGAATGTTGGCCACTGAAAACCTTATGAATATCAGGGAAACATTGTCTGTTATAATGCTGGATGGTAAGTGCCTCAGGTTGGAAGGCACACCAAATATGCCTAGGGATAAGTTGTCTCCTTAAAATAGAGTCAACTTCAATGACATAGGTGGAATACAGCCTTATGGACCTTTATTTGCTGATGTGGTATGACTCAAAATGAAAAGAAATAATTGCACATATACATTAATAATCAGAATGTGGAATGTGCGAAGTATGAATCTAGGAAAACTGAAAGTCTCCAAAACTGAAATGGAATGCATTGAACTCTATATCCTAGGCATTAGTAAGTTGAGATGGACTGACATTAGCCATTTTGAATTGGACAATCATATGGTCTACTAAGCCAGGAATGACAAATTGGACAGGAATGGCATTATATTCATCATCAGAAATAACATCTCAAGATCTATCCTGCAGTACAATGGTGTCAGTGATAGGATAATATACATATGCCTATGAGGGATCCAGGTGAGGAGAAAGAACCCAGGCAGGCCCAAAACAGCAGGATGGGAGAGCAGCAGAAAGGGGATTAAAAGCCAGGAACCCAGCCAGAGGAGCAGTCACCTGCAGGGGTCCATGTGAGGAGAAAGAACCCAGGCAGGCCCAAAACAGCAGGATGGGAGAGCAGCAGGAAGGGGATTAAAAGCCAGGAACCCAGCCAGAGGAGCAGTCAGCTGCAGGGGTCCATGTGAGGAGAGAGAACCTAGGCATGCCCAAAGCAGCAGGGCAGGAGAGTGGGAAAAAGGGAATTAAAAGCTAGGAACCTGGACAGAGGAGCAGTCAGCTGCAGGGACCCATGTGAGGAGAGGGAACCCAGGCATGCCCAAAGCAGCAGGGTGGGAGAGTAGGAGAAAGGAAAATAAAAGGCCTAGGAACCTGGACAGAGGAGCAGTCAGCTGCAGGAACCCAGGTAAGGATGGTATGAGAGGTTTCCAACAGGGAGACAAACTTGTCTGTTAGTTTGTCCTACTGTGGTGATGTGTTGATGTGAGTTTTGAGACCGAAACCCTGGTGTTTCAAACCCAGCGGGAGGCACATGGTGCACAGGTATCAGCCCACCTTACAGACTGAGACAGACTAGAAAGAAGGAAGAAGTCATTCACTTTTCAAAGAATTGGTCAGGGAAAACCTTATGAATAGCAAAGAAACACTGTTTGATACATTACCACACAACTTTATGAATAGTCTGGTTAGGTTAGAAGGCTCTCAAAATAAGACTGGAAAAGAGCTGCATCATCTGAGTAAACCCAGCCTTATTCTTATGGATAAGGTAAAGCTTTCAAGACCTGCATTTGCTGATGTGGTACCACTCAAATTGAAGAGAAACAGCTGCGGGCATCCATTAATCATCGAAACATGGAGCATACAAAGTATGAATTTAGAGAAATTGAAAGTTGTCAAAAATAAAATGGAGCACATAAAGATTGATATCCTTGGCATTAGTGAGCTGAAATGGACTGGTTTTGGCCATTCTGAATCAGACAACCACATGATCTACTATGCAGGGAATGATAGTTTGAAGAGGAATGGCGTGGCATTCATCATCACAAAGGATGTTTCAAGATCTATACTGAAGTACAATGTTGCCAGTGATAGGATTATATCTATACACCTACAAGGAAGACCCATTAATA
>NW_006921734.1:3363082-3363742 GCF_000298275.1 Orycteropus afer afer
TGTGCTTCATTGCCTATGCAAAGGCATTCCACTATGTGGATCATAACAAATTTTGGATAATGTGGCAAAGAATGGGAATTTCAGAACACTTAATTGTGTTCATAAGGAAACTGTACATAGACAAAAGGCTGTTGTTTGAATAGAATGGGGGGACACTACATAGTTTAAAATCAGGAAGGGTATACATCAGGGTCATATTCTTTCACCATACTTATTCAATCTGTATACAGACCAAATAACCTGAGAAACTGTATTTGATGAAGAAGAATGAAGCATCAGAATTGGAGAACACATCATTATAAACTTGCATTATGCAGATGATACAAATTTGCTTGCTGAAAGTGAAGATGACTTGAAGCACTTACTGATGAAGATCAAAGACTACAGTCTTCAGTATGGATTACATCTTACCATAAAAAAAGCAAAAATCCTCACAAATGGACCAGTAAGTAACATCACGATAAATGGAGAAAAGATTGATGTTGTCAGTGATTTTATTTTACTTGGATCCACAATCAACACCCATGGAAGCATCAATCACAATATCAAACTTCGTTGTATTGCACTGAGTAAATCTTCTACAAAAGACCTTTTTAAAGTGTTAAGGAGGGAAGATGTCATTTTGAAGACTAAAGTGTGCCTAGGCCAGTGTATTGCCTA
>NW_006921734.1:3363842-3364462 GCF_000298275.1 Orycteropus afer afer
TTTGCATAGTCAATAAAACACAAGTAAACATCTTTCTGGTATTCTTTGCTTTGAGCCAGGATCCATCTGACAACAGCTATGACATCCCTTGTTCCATGTTCTCTTCTGAATCCAGCTTGCACCTGTGGAAGTTCTCTGTCAATACACTGCTGCAACCATTTTTGCATTATCTTCAGTAAAATCTTAATTGCGTGTGATATTAATGATATTGTTCTATAATTGCCACATTCTCTGGGATCACCTCTCTTTGGAATTGGTACAGATATGGATCTCTTCCAGTCAATTGGCCAGGTAGCTGTTTTCCAAATCTCTTGGCATAACTGAGTGAGTGCCTCCAGTGAGTCATCTGTTTGTTAACATCTCAATGGGTATTCTGTCAACTCCTGGAGCCTTGTTCTTCACCAACTCCTTCAGTGCAGCTTCAACTTCTTCCTTCTATCCCATTGGTTCTTGATCATATGCCACCTCCTGAAATGGCTGAAAATCTACCAGTTCTTTTTCGTACAGTGACTCTGTGTATTCCTGCCATCTTCTTTTGATGCTTCCTGCATCATTCAATATTTTGCCCATAGAATCTTTCAATATTGCAACTCGAGGCTTAAATTTTTTCCTCAGTTCTT
>NW_006921734.1:3365832-3366832 GCF_000298275.1 Orycteropus afer afer
TGCACAGTAATGTATCAGACAGTGTTTCTCTGCTATTCATAAGGTTTTTCCTGGCCTATCATTTGAGAAGTGGATGACCTCCTCCTTCTTCCTAGTCTGTCTCAGTCTGTAAGCTGTTGAAACCTGTGCACAATGTGCAGCCCTACTGGGTTTGAGACATTGGTGGCACAGACTCAAGCCTCACAGCAACATGCCACCACAGTAAGACAAACTGACAAACAAGTTTGTCTTTTTTAGCTGCTCAAAACCTCTCCACCCTCCCCACCCTCCCCTTACATAGATCCCTGCCTCTTTCCTACCACTTGAAAGAGGTGTGGCCTGGTCCTTGGCCTTACCTCCATCCCTGCCTATGCTTGCTTGCTCTCTCTTGGTCCTCCCCCATCCCCTTTGCTTTCCTGGCTTTCCCGCTGCTTGGAAGGATAGTGGCCTGGGTCCCTGCCCTTACCTGGATCTCTGCCTTTGCTTCCTTGTTGTGTCCTGCTCCTGGAAGCTATGCCAATAGTATTTCAAATGCAACAAAGTCACTAACAGTGGATAGGTTTCAGTGGGGCTTCCAGACTAAAACAGACTATGTATGATCTACCAATGAATATTTTATGGATCACTGCAGAATACTGTCCAATATAGTGCTGGATGTTCCAGTGCAGCAAAAACGGTTAAAAGCTGCACTACTGACTAAAAGGTTGACAGTTCAAACCCATCCAGAGACTCCTTGTAAGTAAAGCCTGGTGATCTGCTTCTGAAAATTTGCAGGCTTAAACATCTTATGAGCAATTCTACTCTCCACAAATGGGGTTGCCATGAATCAGGATCTACTCAATGACAACTAACAGCAGCATCAACAGTGCTGGGAATGGAAGGTACTATGCAATAGCTGCAACCATGGATTCAAACACACTAATGATCATGAACATGGTACAGGTCCCGACAATGTTTTGTTCTGTTATACATAAATTTGCCATGAGTTGGAGATGACTGACGGCAATTAAAAACAATAACA
>NW_006921734.1:3370957-3372592 GCF_000298275.1 Orycteropus afer afer
CAGCTCTTTCCCAGTCATATTTTGAGTGCCTTCTAACCTGAGGGGCTCATCTTCTGGTACTGTATTGGACAATGTTTCAGGGCTACTCAGAAAATTTTCCAGTAATGTATCAGATCGTATTTCACTAGTATTCATAAGGTTTTCACTGTCCGATTTTTTGAGAAGTGGATGGCCTCGTCTTTTTTCCAAGTCTGTCTCAGTCTGGAAGCTCCACCTAAACCAGTCCACCATGGGCATCCCTACTGGCACAGCTTCGAACCTCACAGCAACATGCAAGCCATCACAGTACAACAAACTGACAAGTTTGTTTCCCTTAGCTATTCCAATCACTCTGCTCACTCCTTAGGCTTCCCCTACCTACATAAAGTTGTTTAAGGACTAAAATCAAACAAACAACTCAACCACACTGTAAAAGGGAAAGTTAAATTTTCAAAAAATATGCCAGCAAATAAAATCAATAAGTGTAATTATTATGTCATAATAAACACTGTTTAATTTTAAGAAAAATAAATAGTTCATGTAATAAATAGATTATATTTTGATGAACTGTGTAACATCTATAATCCTAAAAGATGTAGAAAATCCCCTTAAAAAATTCATTGTACATATTTTACAGATGTAAAATCCTCATACCATAAAATTCAGCATTTTAAAATGTACAATTCAATGGGTTTTATAAAATTCACAAGCCAGTAAAACCATCACCACTAATTCAGAATGTTTTAATCAACCCACCAAAAAATGTGGCACCCATTAAAAGTCCCTACTCACTTCCAGTACTCTAGCACTTTATCAACCACTAATCTGCTTTCTTTCTCTACATATTTGACTATCATCTAAATTGGATAGTTCATCTAAATTGAATCATATAGTATGTGGCCTTTTCTTTCTGGCATCTTTCAGTTAGCATACTGTTTTAAAGTCCATCCATATTGCAGTATGTACTTCATTTCTTTTTATGTTTGAATAATACTTTATTGTACGAGTATACCACATTTTCTTTATACATTCATTCATTGAAGGGCTTTGGAGGTTTCCACCTTTTGGCTATTATGAAGGATGGAGCTACGGAAATTTCTGTTTGAAAATTTGTCTTTAATTCTCTTGGGGACATGTCTATATCTTACATTTAGGTCTTTAATCCCATTTGAATTAATTTTTTGTCTCTTGTGAGAAGTTGTAGTCCAACTTCATTTTCTTGAATATAGCTATCCAGTAATCCCAGCATTACTATTGTAACCACCACTTGTTTGTCAGTTTGTTGTACTGTGGTGCTTTGTGTATTACTGTGAGGGTGGAAGCTGGCACCAGTATTTCAAATACCAATAGGATGACGGCAATCACATGTTGGGATTGACAATTTAAAGAGGAATGATGTCCCATTCATCATTTAAAAAAAAAGAAAAAAAATTAAGATCTATGCTCAAGTGCAATGCTGTTGTTGTTGTTGTTGTTGTTGTTGTTATATGCCATCGAGTTGGACCTAACTCATAGCGACCCCTCCTTGGGTTTCTGAAGCAGTATCACTATGGAAGTACATTGCCCAACTTTCCTTCTGAGGAGTGGCTGGTGGATTTGAACCATCAGCCTTCTGGTTAGCAGTCAAATGTCTTAGGCACTATGCTACCAGAGCTC
>NW_006921734.1:3373527-3380238 GCF_000298275.1 Orycteropus afer afer
ACACCTTGAAGCATTCTATGGGCAAAATATTGAATGATGTAGGAAATATCAAAAGAAGACAGACAGAATACACAGTCACTGTACTAAAAAGAATTGGTTGATCTTCAAGCATTTCTGGAAGTAGCATATGATCAAGAACCTATGATATTGAAGGAAGAAGTCCAAATTGGACTGAAGGCATTGGTGAAAAACAAGGTTTCAGAAATTGATGGAATATCCATTTAGATGTTTCAACAAGTGGATATAGTGCTGGGCGTGCTCACTTGTTTATGCCAAGAAATTTGGAAGACAGCTACCTGGCTAACCAACTGGAAGAGATATGTATTTGTGGCCATTACAAAAAAAGGTGATTGAACAAAATATGGAAATTATCAAACCATGTAATTAATATCACACGTAGGTAAAATTTTGCTGAAGATAAATCAGACAGTCACAATAGTACATTGATAGGGAACTACCAGAAATTCAAACTGGATTCAGAAGAGAGAGTGGAATGAGGGATACTATTGGTAATATCAGGTAGATCTGGGCTAAAAACAAAGAATACCAGTGAGATATTTACCTGTGTTTTATGGACTGTGCAAAGGCTTTCAATTCTGTGGCTCATAACAAATTATTGATAACATTGCAAAAAAATGAGAATTACAGAACACTTAATTTTCCTCATGTAGAACCTGTACACAGAGCAAGAGGAAGTCATTTGAATAGAGCAAAGGGTTACTGGATGATTTAAAATTAGGAAAAAGGTGTGTCAGGGTTATATCCTTTCACCATACTTGTTCAATCTGTATGCTGAACAAATAATCTGAGAACCAGGACTATATGAAGTAGAACATGACACCAAGATTGGAGGAAGACTCACTAACAACTTATGATATATGTAGATGACACAACCTTGCTTGCTTAAAAAGAAGAGTAAACACTTATTGATGAGATCAAATACTACATACAGGCTTCTGTATAGATTACCCCTCAACATAAAGAAAGCAAAAATCTTCACAGCTGGACTGGTAAGCAACATTATGAAAAATGGAGAAAAGATTGAAGTTGTTCAGGATTTCATTTTACTTGACTCTACAATCAACACCCATGGAAGCAAGAGTCAAGAAATCAAAAGATGTATTTCATTGGAGAGATCTGCTGCAAAAGACCTGTTTATTGTTAAAGAGGAAGGATGTCACTGAACACTAAGATGTGCCAACCCAAGCCATGATATTTTCTATAGCTTCATATGTGTTTGAAAGGTTAGCAATGAATGAGGAACACCAAAACAGAATTGATGCATTTGAATTGTGGTGTCAGTGAAGAAAATTCAATGTACCATGGACTGCTAAAGGAACAGAAAAATCTGTCTCTGAGAAAGTACAGCTAGAATGCTCCTTAGAAGTGAGAATGGTCAGACTTCATTTCTCGTACTTTGGTGATGTTGTCAGAAGGGACCAGTCCCTGGAGAAGGATATCATGCTTGGTAAAGGATCAGCAAAATAGAATAAGACCCCCATTGAGATGGATTGACATAGTTGCTTCAACAAAGAGTTCAAGCATAGCAGCAATTGTGAGGATGACACAGGCCCAGGCAATGTTTTATTCTATTGTACATAGAGTCATTATGAGTCAGAACCAACTTGATGTCACCTAACAACAACACTATTGAAGAGATTCTTCTTTCTCCATTGAGATCTTTATACACATGTGAGAAATAAATTGACCATAAGTGTTAGGTTGTTTTTTTCTGTATTCTCAGTTGAATTCCATTGATCTATATGTGTTTTCTTATGCCCAAACACATTGTGTCGATTATTATAATTTTAAGTAAGTTTTGGAATTGATCAGTCATTGTTTTTGTGAAAGAGTGAATTTTCAGAGGTCCTTACTGCTCCATTTTTAATGACATTACTTCAAAATTCATTTATAATGAAAATAATTTAAAATTTTAAAAGCAATCCAAAAATAGATGGTGACAGTTTTATTCTGATGAAGAGTACTGACAACATCTGGTACAAAAAATAATGATGGTATTTTGGAAAAATGTATCTAAATGAGGGAGGTTTTTATCAGTCCTATTCAGTGTGGTAGTACAAGTCTTAGCTAATGCAAGGTGAAAATATACTATATGTAACAAACATAAAACTAGAAAAGAAGCAACAAAAAACATAATCTAAGAGAATAAATGATTAAAAATAATGAGAAAACACCTGGAAAAAATAAGAGAGTACACCTAAGCTGGGAAAAATTAAACTTTTAAATTCACTGCATTTCCATACTCCAGAAATAATACATTAGAAGATGAACAAAAAAATGACACCACTGAATAAAATTTAAAAAAACCTGCAAAACATCTTAAATACATCTAATATTATATGTTGTTATATGTACAATGTTTCTACGAAAAAAATATTAAAAATAATTGAATATTACTGAAAAATGAATAAATGAAGACTTTATCACGTCCATGAAAATTGCAAGCTCAATATAATAAATATGCCAATCCACATTAAATCATCTAATTCTAATCATATGCCAGCTTTATTTTTTCATGGAAGTAAAAAGATTTCGCAATTTACATGAAGAGCCAAAGTCTTCATTGATTCAAGAAAAATGTGGAAAAATAAGAACCAAGTGTTAGAACTGTCCTTCTGAGAAATATATTTTTATGTTGAACTATATGATTTAAACAGTTTGGAATTTGAACACTGCACTGTGTTTCTTAGTTAGATTTAGTGCAGCCTAGTGCAGAGTATTGTTTGGAAATTCTACATTATGATGTGTTTGTATTTAATATTTTACAATGAGTTAAAAGCTATATTAATCTAATAATAAGCCTGTAAGAAATATTTTCTTCATAGAAAAATAAACTAATTGAAGAGAATGAAGAACTTCTGCATATGAATTGTGGTGTCAGTGAAGAAAACTCAATGTACCATGGACTGCTAAAGGAACAGAAAAATCTATCTTTGAGAAAGACCACCAACAAAAACCCACTGACTAGATGCAAAAGAATAAACCCAAGCTTTTATAAGAACTTATAATATTGTAGAGGTGATATTACAAATCAGTGGATGATGAACTATTGCATAAATTCACGAAGATTATATCACAACATATATATGTGTAAATTCCAAATTAATTACAGATCTAATTATGCAGCACAAGAAAGGGCTTTATAACTTTTAAGAGAGTAAAAAGGAAAACTTTTAAGGTCCTGGATATAAAAAAAATAGAAGCCATAAAGGGAATTGTATAAAAATTGACTACAAACCTACCCATAAAATGTTAAAAGATAAGCCTTGGACTCAGAGACAGTATTTGCATCCCTTGTCACAACATATTAGTATTTATCATATCTAGAATACTGCTATGTATTAATAAGAAAATGATGAAACAATTAAAAAATTTCAGAACAGATAAAAATACACAAGAAAAAATCAAAATTGTCCAAAAATATATGAAAAGATTTCCATCTCAAGTATTTCCAGACAAAATTTTAATAAGAAAAGTTATTTGGTATCCATCAGAATGAAAAATCTGAGTCTGAAAATGCCATTACAGGAGGATATGAGGGGGAAATTATTGTCTGTTACATCCAATTTATGGTATAATAACTTTGGAGGAAAATCTAGAAATACTTTGATATGAAATATTCATATGAAGCACTGTAATATGTAGAATATGAGATACAAGAGAAGCCTTAAATTGAATGGAAGATATATGGGCTTATTAATACTACATGCAATTACAAAACACAAAGTAACTGCACTGTGTTTCTTAGTTAGATTTAATTCAGCCTAGTACAGAGTACTGTTAGGAAATTCTACATTATGATGTGTTTGTATTTAATATTTTATAATGAGTTAAAAGCTATATTAATCTAATAATAAGCCTGTAAGAAATATTTTCTTCATTCTTAGGGTACAGGAAGAAGATTCTGACCTAATGTCTAGTATATTATGCACATTACAGTCATATTTATTGAGTGAACAAATTTCAATTGTCTTCTGTTCATCTTTATTCCTCCAACAAATAAAGTAATATAGCCTCATAAACATTTTAATGTAACAGGAAAAAAATACACTTTCCCCAGATTTGAATCGTTAGAGGAGAAATGGTAAACATGGAGGTAAAAAAGAGAAATGGAGATGCTTACCTAAAGTAATTATTTAGGAAAAAAAAAATTAAGGCAAATGTGATTTCCTTTCTCATTAAAGAAGAAAAGAAATACTTCCTCCACTAAAACAAATACATAAAGATGGAACTGTGAATACAAAGAATAATCAAATGCACTGCTACAGTTTTCAAGAGAAGATGTGTTCTATTATGTCAGGAGAAATAACTGTTTCAACTGATTTCCCACAGGCCAACCAACAGCTATTTAATAGTGTCTATTCATTCCTTTGATGATATGTGTCAACAGCAACAAGTCCAAGCAAGATCACTCTTCCTAATTCCTCACCAACAAAAACCCACTGACTAGATGCAAAAGAATGCATACTGAGCATTTTCTTGCCTAGGGGGTCCTTCACCAAAATCATTCACACAAACGTTACCTTAACTTATGGCATGGCATAGATGAAAGTCTGAGCCATCATGATGGCTTCCATATAAGGTGAATGGGATGTTGAAAAGGAAATGCAAAAGGTATAATTCACCATGAGTAAACTGTGTGTGAGTGTTGATTAGATGTTAGAGTCTTTATAATAAAACATCATATGGTTATATTAGGAGCTCTGGTAGCGTAGTGCCTAAGGCACTTGACTGCTAACCAGAAGCCTGGTGGTTCAAAGCCACCAGCCACTCCTCGGAAGGAAGATGGGGCAATCTACTTCTGTAGATAACTGACAATCTATTGCCTCCTTACTATGAAGTATGAAACTGAGAGGAGAGGGCAAAGCCTATTAAATAACCAATTGTTGTTGAGTCAACTCTGACTCACGGTGACTTCACGTGTGTCAGAGTAGAACTGTGTTGTTGTTGTTAGTTGATGTTGAGTTAGGTCCAACTCATAGTGACCCTACATACAACAGAATGAAACACTGTCTGGTCCTGTGCCAGCCTCACAATGCTTGCTGTACCTTAGCTCATCATGTTAGCCACTGTGTCAATCCATCTTGTTGAGGGTCTTCCCCTTTTTCATTGACCCTCCACTTTACCAAGGGTGATTCCTTCTCCAGGAAATGGTCCCTTCTAATGACATGATTAAAGTACATGAGATGAAGTCTGGCCATTCTCACTTTCAAGGACTACTCTGGTGGTGGCACTTCTTCCAGGACAGATTTGTTAGTTCTTCTGGTAATTCATGGCACTTTCAGTATTCTTCACCAACACCACAGCTCAAAGCATCAGCTCTTCTTTGGTCTTCCTTATTCATTGTCCAGCTTTCACATCATATGAGGCAATTGAAAATACCAAGGCTTGGGTTAGGTGTTCCTTAGTCTTCAAAGTAGAACTGTAGTCCATAGTTTTCAATGGCTGATTTTTCAAAAGTAGATTGCCAAGACTTTCTTCCAAGGTCCCTCTGGGAAGATTTGAACTGACAAGCTTTCAGATAGTAGTTCAGTGCTTACTGATTTGTGCCACCCAAGATCTCCACACAAAGCTTGTACTTTCCTTTTAATTCCTAAATGAAATATGAACAAAATAATGACATGAGAGAGACTGAATAATATCAGAATAATGAAATATACTTTCTCAGGAAACAGCAGCTTCTCCCACATTGGAACATTTAAACAGTGGCTAGGTGACCACCCAACAGAGATGCTGTCAATAATATTTATTCCTACAGTGAAACTCTGGACTAGATGACAGCTAAATGCTAATGGTGTAATTAAAAGCAATTGCTTAATGGAATCACTTAATTCCCCCCTCACACTTTTTTTTTTTCTTTTTCACTTTTAAGGATGTTTTCCTGATTGTAACTCTTTTCACATATTTCACAAGCATTTATTGAGGATATGTATGACTTAATATTTATTGAATACTCTTTCGGGTTCTAACATTGTGTTGCCAAGTATCATTGATCTTTCTCCTTAAATCTATATGAAATTTGTTTCCAAGCTGTAAATCTTTACAGAAGTTGATTGCCTCATCTTTCTCCCATGGAGAAGCCAGAGGGTTCAAACTACTGGACTTTTGGCTAGCACCCCAATGTTTTAACTAGAGAGCCATGATTGATATCTTCATGATATAAATCATGAAGACTTGATTCTTTTAGCAAGGGTCAAGAGAGGTTTATGCAAATGCAGTTTTCTTCAGTCATTTTTGGTCGGACTTCCTTATCCCAGCTTCCCATTCTGAAGTTGGCATGGAACTCTTCTGCTCCTATCCATCTTAAGAAAATGACTTATGGTTAACATTATGCCCTGGGACTTACAAATGGTTATCTTCTATTTGTTTAGTATTTTTGTGGCAATCCCAGTTACATAATAATAATAAAAAAAAAGTGAGATAGCATCATTGTTTTACTAGATTTCAAACAAATACTTAACAAGAATATTGTGGTGCCTTCTAATTTGTGAAATTAGAGAGTAGAATGATTCGACTTTAACTATGCAATTACTACTACCCTTGAGAACGGAGAAAGAACTTAAAACTTTAATTTCTTTAAGGAATGTTAAATCGTAATGCTCTGATGGTACAAGATGACTCCTCTCATAACAAACTTTACTTCAGAAGCAGATGTTTGTGGTTTACCTAGATGTAATTTAGAGCAAAGTT
>NW_006921734.1:3380868-3389177 GCF_000298275.1 Orycteropus afer afer
GCAGTCATGTGATCCATCATGGGAACCACCACTCACAACTGGAGTCCAGCCAAGTTGACACATCTTCAACTATCACATTTCTCTTTGCTTATCATTCTTAAAAAGAAATGATATTGATTAGTTTGACTACAAAAAGTAGCACATTTAACTGTACCTTCAGTGCAAGAAGTTCCTCTGTCTAAATACTTCCACAAATGAATTAAATGTTTTAAAAAGTAGTCCAGTCACATAATTTACCATCTCTCATTGTTAGAATTTTTTTTGTACTTTTTCATTCTAAGCTAAAAAGTTTCAATTAATTTACTTTTGCAACTACTAATCTTTATATGGCATCTTTTCTACATCCTCATCACCTCAGTGACTCTTAAATTAATAATCCTGGATTACAAATACCCTCCTAAATTTTGCCATGATCTAGACAAAAAGACTGAAATCCAAATTAAGTGCCACCTAATATAGTGAAGTCATAAACTGAAAATTAACAAAAAGAAATGTAACCTTTATAATGTTCTCCTTTTCTAAAAATCCATTTTTTATTTTGAAATAGTTTTGTATTTATAGAAATACTGGGAAACAATCACAGACAGTTCCTATATAGACCACAACTAGTTTTCTCTCCTACTAACATCTTGTGTTTGCGTAGTTCATTTGTCAAAATTAGGGAAACACTAGGTGGTGTTGCAACTAGATAAGCTTGTGGCTAATAACTGAGAGGTTGTTGGTTCAAGTTTACCCAGAGCTGCCTCAGAAGAAAGGCTTGGTAATCTATCTTGCGGGGGGGGGGGGGGGGAATCAGCCATTGAACACTGTGGAACACAGTTCTACTCTGATACACGTGAGACTGACTTGATAGCAACTGGTTTACCTAGACTAAAAACATTTGTCACAATTAATGAACTAATTATCGATTAATAAAATCTATAATTTAGGAGCTCTGGTAGCGTAGTGCCTAAGGCACTTGACTGCTAACCAGAAGGCTGGAGGTTCAAACCCAACAGCCACTCCTCAGAAGGAAGACAGGGCAATCTACTTCTGAAGTGATACTGCCTCGGAAACCCAAGGAGGGAGTGCTATGAGTCAGGTCCAACTCAACGGCACATAACAACAGCAACAACAACATAATCTATTTATATTTATTTTGTCTTGTGTTCAGAATAATGCTCCCTCAAAAATGTCTACATCCTAATTTTTGGTACCTGTGGGTATGTAAGTTTATAAGGTAAAGAGGAATTCAAGTTGTAGATGGAACATGTTTGTTAATCACCTGACTTTATAATTATAGAAAGGTACTCCTGGAATATCCTGGTGAGTCAAATATAATCTCTAGAACCCTTATATATGAAGAGGAACTCAGAAGAGGATATGGCTCAGAAGAGTGATGTTATGTGAGGACTTGACCTACTGCTCCTGCCTTTGAAGACAGGAAAAAAGTCACATGCCAAGGAAAGTTGGCAGCTTCTAGAAGCTGAAAGGACAAGGTAATAGATTCTCCCCTAGAATCTGCAGAGAGGAATGCAATTATGCCAGCACCTTCATTTTTTCCCAAAGAGACCCATTTTGGACTTTTGCATTATAAAATCATAAGAAAATAATGTATGTTGTTTTAAGTCATATTTTTTTTATTAGTTTGCTTAAAAATCTAATACACTTCTATTTTTAATGGATGGCCTTTTTTATGTTCTAGAATACCACATTGTATTTAGTTTCCATCAGTCTTTTGTCTTCTCTTGGTATGATAGCTCCTCAGACTTTGTTTTGTATGATCTTGATAGTTTGGAGGAGTACTGGAAACTTAGTGCAAATTCAATGTAATTGAGAGAAGAAATGAATGGAATTAATCCAAACATAGTCTAAGGGGAACTGTCTGAGAAAAGAAACAACCAATAGAAGCATAGAAAATACTAGCTCTATGGATGTGCAGTGATTGAAATTCAGAGATCAATTTAAATTTGCCTAATATTAGGAGCTCTGGTAGCATGGTGGCTAAGACACTTGCCTGCTAACCAGAAGGCTGGCGGTTCAAACCCACCAGCCACTCCTCGGAAGGAAGGTTGGGCAATCTACTTCTGTAGTGATACTGCCTTGGAAACCTAAGGAGAGGTCGCTATGAGTCGGGGCCGACTCGAAGGCAAATAACAACAACAACAACAATGTACCATACTTTGCGTATGTTACATATAACAAAACAAAACAAAACTCACTTCCATCCAATCAGTTCTGAATTATAGCAACCCCACTGGGTTTCCGAGATGGTAAATCTTTATGTAAGTAGATTGCTCCATCTTCCTCCCAGAGTGACTGGTGAGTTTGAACCACCAACCTTCTGGTTGGTGGTTAGCAGTCAAATGCCTTAGGCACTGTTCCAACAGAGCTCCTTTTGCATATATTAGGAGATATTTTAAAACTGGGCTAAAAATTTTATCTATTGGTGATTATTAATTCTAAATAAATATATTTAATTTACACAGAAATCCTGGTTATGCGTCCCTCTTAAATTTTGGACATCCACAAATTACACAAACAAGAATTTAGTGCTGACTACTGAGTCACTTCATGGCCAAGAATCCCCCCTCCTAGTCCTCTTGCTAAAATAATAATAATAATTTCACAATACATCTCTAATTTATTAATCCTATTTCAGTACCATTTCTCAATTGTTAGTATATCTACCTTTGGAGTATTTATGCTAAATTCATATACAGTACTATTAGTCAATGCAAATGATCTTGTGAGAGTAATATCCAAAACCTTATTTCTGTCATGGAATAAAATCAATTTAAAATATAGCAAAAAGGTAACATTTTTCATAAATTAATTCCTGTGATGACAAGAATTTCATCCATCTTAATGTTTACATTATAGAATCTGATTATTAGCTAATCATGGAAAATGGTATTTGGGACAAAACAAAAACATCTTCCCTAGAATATAAAATCTGATGATTGCATTTATTTGAGTTGGTTGGTGTATGGAGATGCTGACATTTTAAATGCTAAATGATTCAATATAACAAATATGAATTGAGTACTTACTATGGATGGGATTATGGCAAGGGAAACCAAAAATAAGCAAGACATAGTTCCTATAATCCAAGGACATGGAAAACATTGAGTAGACAGCTTGTGCATGAGAAATTTTAAGGCAAATTGTGAAGAGTGCTATAATAAAGCTAAAGAAAAATTATGCTATTATTGACAGAATAGATAGAAATTAATTCCTTTGTAAAGGAGATAACACCACTAATCCTTACCCCAGAAAGGAATACAAAGTCACTTGCCTTTGGATGATTTTCATTCTTTTCTAAGTTGATCTATACTTTCTCTTTCACATTGTAACTTAAATCCTGAAATATATATAACATAAAGTTAACTACTATTCTCACTTTTTCTGTATGATAATAAGGTACTGAAAGAGGGAGAGAAAACAAAAATATTTGGCATACAAACATTCAAATCCAAATAAAGGTGAAATAATCAAAACTATTACAGTCTTCATTTTGGTGACTGGTCATAGGATCATAGTTGGTATTTTTAACTACCTTTTTCATCCTTCTACTACTTATTTAATATCCATTTGCCCTCAGTAAGAATTGCGTTTCTTCATGGCTTTTTGCCTGGTGAGGTGACCTAAACCTTTATTCCTGATGGGTCTGGGCCATTAGCAACCCTGCCACACTGCATATCTTTGTTTAGTTTAGTGTCATTTAGTTTTCAGTTGATTTCATATCCAATCACAGGATACTAAATGAATAAGAAAGACCTTGGAATACCTCCTGCAATCCAGACATACTCTTCCTTATCCTTATTGTGTAGCAGAAACTCAATTTTGATTTGATGAAATAAATTATCTCAGTTTTGTCCATTCAGTGACATGGGGAGGCCAAAGTAGTAGATGGCAGTCTCAACTTCAAGTCAAGTGGAATTATTGTTGGTCTGTAGTAGAAAATCCTACCTTTGCAAACAAGACATCTAGACCACCAGATCCTAAAGCTGTTTTAAAAAGAAGCTATTTTTTGCTAGTGGATGACCAGAGGTAATATTGACAGGTACTACTCTGTTTTCCCATAACTTTATTCTTAGACAACGTATCCTGGTTAGGGGAAAAACAATACTGTATATTGCATGATGATTTAAAGTATAGATCATATCCTGAAGGACCACATCCTGAAAAAATGGTGCCACTTAAATCTCAGTAAAACTGATCGAATATTCAAAAGTCTATTCTATCGTCTGATGAAAAAATAAATCCCAAGAGGATGGGTTCCAATCATCAGCAATAAGCAATACATCTTGATTGCATGTTCGGTCAATTTCAGACTGCAGAAGTTGATAAATATCTTCAATTTCCTCATCTTTTGCTTTGGTGGTTGGTGCATAAATTTGAATAATAGTTGTAGTAATTGGTCTTCCTTGTAAGCATATGCATATTATCCTATCACTGACAATACTGTACTTCAGGACAGATCTTGAAACATCTTTTGGGATAATGAATGCCACACCATTCCTCTTCAATTTGTCATTCCTGGCATAGTAGATCATATGGTTGTCTGATTCAAAATGGCCAAAGACCATCCATTTCAGCTCACTAATGCCTAGGATATCAATCTTTCTCCTCAATATCTTCAGCCAAAACCAGTCCAGGAGCTGATTGTGTACCAGACCATCAACTGCTCATATGCAAGTTCAACTTGAAGTTGAACACAATTAAAACAAGTCCATGAGAGCCAAAATATGATCTTGAATATATTCCTCCTGAATTTAGAGACCATCTAAACAATAGATCCACTGAACACCAATGACTGAAAACCAGAGAATTGTGGGATGACATCAAGAGCATCATCCATGAAGAAAGAAAGAGGTCATTAAAAAGATGAAAAAGAAAGAAAAGACCTAAATGGATGTCAGAAGAGACCCTGAAACTTGCCCTTGAGTTAAGAGTACCTAATGCAAATGGAAGAAAAGACAAGATAAAAGAGCTGAAGAGAAGATTTCAAAGAGCAGTTTGAGCAGACAAAGCCAATTACTATAATGAAATGTGCAAAGACCTAGAGTTAGAAAACCAAAAGGGAAGAACATACATGGCATTTCTCAAGCTGAAAGAACTGATGAAAAAATTTAAGCCTTGAGTTGCAATATTGGAAGATTCTATGGACAAAATATTGAATGATGCAGGAAACATCAAAAGAAGATGAAAGAAATACAGAGTCTCTGTGCCAAAAAGAATTGGTCAATCTTCATCCATTTCAGGAGGTGACATATGTTCAAGAACCAATTGTATTGAGGGAAAAGGTCAAAGTTGCACTGAGGGAACTGGCAGGGAACAAGGCTCCAGGAATTGATGGAATACCCATTGAAATGTTTCAACATATGGATGCCCCGCTGGAGGCACTCACTCGGTTATGCCAAGAGATGTGGAAGACAGCTACCTGGCCAACTGACTGGAAGAGATCCATATTTGTACCTATTCCAAAGAAAGGTATGGAAATTATCAAACAACATCATTAATATTACACACAAGTACAATCTTTGTGAAGATAATTCAAAAATGGTTGCAGCAGTACATTGACAGAGAACTTCAAGAGGTGCAGTCTGGATTCAGAAGAGGATATGGAATGAGGGATATCATTGCTGATGTCAGATGCATCTTGGCTTAAAGTAAAGAATACCAGAAAAATGTTTACTTGTGTTTTATTGACTATGCAAAAGCATTTGGTTGTATGGATCATAACAAATTGTGGATAACATTGAGAAGAATGGGAATTCCAGAACACTTAATTGTATCTATTAGGAACCTGTACACAGACCAGGAGGCTGTCGTTAGAACAGAAAAAGGGAATACTGCATGGTTTAAAATCAAGAAGGGATTGCGTCAGGGTTGTATCCTTTCACCAACCATACTTATTCAATTGGTATGCTGAGCAAATAATCAGAGAAGTTGGACTATATGAAGAAGAATGTGGCATCAGGATTGGAGGAAGAATCATTAACAACCTGTGATATGCTGACAACACAACTTTCCTTGCTGAAAGTGAGGATGACTCGAGACACTTTCTGATGAAGATTGAAGAGTACAGTCTGCAGTATGGATTACATCTCAATATAAAGGAAACAAAAACCCTCACAACTGGACCTATAAGCAACATCACAATAAATGCAGAAAAGATTGAGATTGTCAAAGACTTCACATTGCTTGGTTCTACAATCGACACCAATGGAAGCAGCAGTCAGGACATCAGATGACATATACCACTGAGCAAATTGTCTGCAAAGGACCTCTTTCAAGTGCTGAAGAGCAGAGATGTCTCCTTGAGGACTAAGGTGCACCTGACACAAGCCATGATATTTCCAATCACCTCATATGCATGTGAGAGCTGGACAATGAATAAGGAAGACTGAAGAAGAGTTGACGGTTTTGAGCTGTGGTGTTGGTGAAGAATGCTGAAAGTACTGAGGACTGCTAAAAGAACTAGCAGGTCTGTTCTGGAGCAAGTGCAGCCAGCATGATCCTTGAAGGTGAGAATGTCCAGACTTTGTCTCACCTACTTTGGTCATGTTGTCAGAAGGGACCATTCCCTGGAGAAGTATGTCACGCTTGATAAGGTGAAGCGTCCATGGAAAAGGGAAAGGCCCTCAATGAGATGGATTGACACGATGGCAGCGGTGACGGACTCAAGTATAGCAAGAATCGTGGAGCTGGCTCAGGACTGGGCAATGTTTTGTTCTGCTGTGTATAGGGTCGTTATGAGTCAGAGATAACTCGGTGACACTTAACAACAACAAGAACAAAGAGGATGGGCCTATTGCTATGCTTCATTTGTTGTGAAATAAATTCTTGGTCAACAGCAATGCTTTGTGGAATAGCATGCTCGTGGATAAGGCATTCTTTAATTTCCCAGATGATAAGTTTATCAGAACATCACAGTTGAGGAAGGCAAATCTATATTGACAATAAATATCTTTTCCTGTGAGATTAAAACATTGTCCCTTTCATGATGTAAGTGGTTCAATGCAATTAGCTTTCCACCAGGTAACTGGCTGTTCCTTCTGGAGAATGATGCCATATTGGGATCCCAAAACTGACCTTTGCTATTGGCAGGTTAAACACTCAGCAGAGCTTGCTGCCAAGTCAGTTTTGTGAACAGGAGCTCATGATGCAGAACTTATGCAGAACCTTTATTCCTGGTGCCATTCATTATAGCATTCAATAATGATAGAAGTGCCTGGGGAAAGCAACTGACTGACATCTAGAAAATGAGTCATCCTGTCTTCCTGATCATTAAACTCATCCTCTGCTAATTTCACTATTGATTACCATTCACACAGGACAGAAATACCTTCACCTTCTATATCCATTTAAAGAGATTTCTCCATATAATTTTTCTACACATTTCTGTGTCACCAATTTTCCAATCATATTTCTTCCAATGCCTTGGTCATCCAGCCAAATTATTTGTTATAGCTCATAAATTGTTCCTTACTTTTGGTGACCCATATGTCCAGAAAAAATGACCAGCCAAGAGCCCTGGTCAAAGTTCTGTCCACCAAGATTTCTCTTTGCCCCTGTTTCCAGGACAATCCCAGAGTGGGGTTATAATACATTTTTGAATGGTACTAGTATATTATACAGAACTGTCTTTAAACCAAGGTTATGTTTATTCATCTTCATTAATCTATCCCTAAGAAAATCCCCATGAGCCTATAGGTGCAAGCTGAGAGAGATAGAAGACAATATACCAGGAGTAGTAGGATAGCACCTCAGCCACTTGCACATGCAACTTATTTTGCTTCAGGGCCTGCTTGAGCCTAATCCTATGGATACAACTTCCATTTGATAATTAATATTTCTGTCCATTACCCACTTTCTTGTTTGGTGGACCAGATAAAGTTCAGTTTATGACGAGTAGCTCAGGTTGAAAGGTAAATGAGAGAGAATGTAATTGAAGGAGCAAAATACTTGTAAAAGAAAGAAGGCATAGAATCCAAAACTTAAGTAGGGAGTGCGACCCTTGGTCAAAGCAGAAGTTTCTTCTTAAGGACTGGAGAAAACAGAACATAACTTTGTATTATGGGATTTTGACTGTGGAAAGATGAAAAGTTTGATTTTTTTTTTTCTCAATGAAGTTTAAAGACATGTCAAAACTTTTTGAAGTTCATCTTTCAAAATTTAACTCAGACAACACCTTTACTGAAAAGTCATCAAGGGGCTCTGGCCTGGCTTTGATAAATGTCTTGTCTATTGCAGAGCAGCCTATTTTCACTTCTATTATAGCTGGGATCAGGAGCTCTTGTAGCATAGTGCCTAAGGCACTT
>NW_006921734.1:3389727-3400478 GCF_000298275.1 Orycteropus afer afer
TGGTGAACAAAACAAAGGAAATCAAAATATGTGTTGTAAACTTTCAATGGGGGGAAATACAAAGGTCTGGGTATCCAAACCTAATCAACTTTAAATTAAGAAGCTATATATCTTATGCCTTCTATGTTTTTAATTTATCCTTCATTTAAATTAATCATTTGTTAAATTCAGAAATTTATTCATTAAACTTTTATGAAAATCTGTAGAATTTAGATTCTATTTCAGGTTACTTTTTTTAATAAAGGAATGAAATTTTGATCAATTTTTTTTTTTTCTTATAACAGTATGATTTATTTCTCTTTTAACAGAAATTAAGGTTATGTCACTTTATTTCAGGAGAAGCCTTACCCTTGGATAATATTTTGGGAACATTGATTGCTAAGTAAGATTTTCCTTTGTTTAATAGTGGAAATATTATTTTGGAATATCTTGATGATGAACAATTTTTAAAAAATGTTGATTCTTTCTTGGAATAGAGTCATTCAAAGATTCAAGACAGAAATCATAAGGAAAATTCTATACACAGATTTAAGTCATTTTTTACAACAAAAATCCTATATATTTTATTTTGTCTTTAAATTTGCTTTTTAATTTATTTTCATTATGTCATAATTTGCTTAATTAATTAGTTATTTTATTGTGATCTGGGTAAAAGTTTACAGAGCAAATTCACTTTCCATACAGCAGTTCACATATACTTTGTCTCTTGACATTGTCTACAATTTACCACAATGCAACATATCCCCTCCCACTTCCTCCCCATAGTTACCTCTTCCCTGTGTCCATCCCTCCATACACTCCTGCCCCCTGATCTGTCTCCCTGTGCATAAACAGGCCTTTTTTCTCCCATGATTGTTCTCTCCAAGGAGTGTATCTACCTATTGTAAATATTCACCTCATATGCCTGTCTTTTGTTTGGCTGGAAGCCACAGATGTGGTTCAGTTCCAGACTTGAAGGGCAGCTTGGGGCCATAGTATCAGTGGTTCCATCAGGCTCTAACAGACCAGCAAACCTTAACCCTCCCTTTTTTTTTTTTCCAAATGATTTTGAGTTTTGTTCCAAATTGTTCTCCCAGAAAAGTTTATATATATATGTTTATATATATATATAACTATAGAGATATTTTCCTCTATTGATGTTCAAAATGTTGACATGGAAATTTAACTTAAGTTTACAAATGATTCTTTACATAATGGAATCCCAATTCTTATACTAGTCTATTATTTTCTGTTACGGGAATTAGCTCACGTGAATTTTTTTTTTTTTTTTTTTTTTAATAAACAAAGTGCAAAGCATTTTTCACTAAATTTCACATAAATATATATTTTTTCCAATGAGGTAAAATATTTTAAAGCATCTTATACATGGAGCACTGGTAGCACAATGTGTAAGGCATCTGACTGCTAACCAGAAGGTTGGTGGTTCAAACCCACCAGCCACTCCACAGAAGTAAAACTAGGCAATCTACTTCCATAAAGATTTACCACCTTGGAAACCCGATGAGGGTTGCTGTGAGACAGAATCGACTCAGTGGCAGTGGATTTGAGTTTGGTTTATATGTGGTCTCAAAGACCATTTACTTAACGATCTATATAGTATAATATACCAATAAACAAAAACTCACCGCCATTGAGTCATTTTTGAGTAATAGCAAATGCCTTTGGGTTTCCAAGGCTGTAAGTCTTTATAGATGTAGACTCCTTCATATTTCTTCCATGGAATGGCTGGAGTGTTCAAACCACCAACCTTATGGCTAGCAGCCAAATGCCTTAGCCATTACACTACCAGAGCTCCTTTTAGCATAATACACATCCTGAGGAAAATTAATTTATATTATCAATTAAAAAAAAAAAAAGCACTCACTGCCATCGAGTCATTTTCGATATAGTACAGTTTTATTTTTTCTGCATTTACAAGTACATCGATAAAAGAATTAAAATGTTTAATTTTGAGAATTATTTAAGCATTGCTAATGTTGGGCAATCTACTTCCTTAATGATACTGCCTCAGAAACCCAAGAAGCGGTCGCTGAGTCGGGTCCTACTCAACAGCACTAAACAACAACAATTATATACACTCAAAGTTTAATGCATCAATTTCAGTGAATATTATTTTTTATAAAGCATGGCTTTGAAAATTTGTATGAGAATTAAAGGTAATCACATACTGTAATTCCTTCTGTGTCATACTGAATACATAACTGTTCTTAGGAACAGAACAATGTCTTTGTTCTTTTATAAAGTTTACCCCCAGTTATACATTGCTAGAGTTCATAAAGTAGTCCTTTTAAAACATAAGATTATGGGATAAATGTGGTAGCAAATTACTCTTTAGTCTCTTTAGCACATAATACCTCAAATGTGAGTTTTAGAAAGATGAAGAAAGTACAGATATATGAATAGAAACTCAATTTAGTATCATTTAAACATATGTTTCTTAGATAATGATCAAAATATGTATCCAGCTATATCAATTTGGACATCTTCTTCTATGAAATGGGGAGAGTAATTGGAAATTTCATATGAGTCATTTAAGATTGAAATATATGATGTGTGCAACAGCACAGTGCCTGATTAAAGCAAACTCTCACTCAAAGTTAGCAAGTTTATTTTTATCTACACAAGTAAAAGGAGAGCATGTGAATGGTTCTTTTAGTTTTACCTGTAACTTGAGGATCAGTTATGCATCAAGTACTGTCCCTCTGTGCTACAATGTTGAATGCATTCTTTAATCCTATAATGCAGTACTTCTCAAAGTGTGGTCTATAATCAGCATACCTACCCTTTCTCTTGTACTGAAGAAGAAGTGGGGCAATTGAGTTGATTAGGCATGGTGTACATGGTCAAAAATTCTTCCCAGGTCTAACAAGGAAAGCTATACAGGTTAGCGAGAATAGAATGAATTTTAAGACTAAAAGTCTGATTTAATATGGGAAAGGATCACTTAAGAGCTTGACTAGAGTGAAGCATCACTGAGCCACACAGCAGATTTCCTGAATCAATATATCTGGAGCTACATTGTTATCAGGCTCTTCAGGAATTTTCCCCATGTTAAATTAGAGAATCAATGCTGTAGCTGTGGCTTGTAACTCCCTTTCTGCTCCTGTTAACATTAGTAATTTCCCTGTTCCTTGTTATTTCTTGGGAAAGATCCTTGACCCTACCTGCTGTCTTCTTCCACTCAATAGGACATAGATTCCTGAACTGCTATTTGTTCAATAGGAGGTAGATTATTTCTGCTAAATGATTCCTTCAGATTTCATTTAGCCAGATAGTAATTACTTTGATCTCCTAAGGACAGACTATTACACTTATCACTCTGCATGCTTAGTTTGACAAGGAGAACATTTATTAACTCATGTCACAGACTAATATAATGTGACTAGGATAACAATAGATTTCAGAGAGAAAAAAGATGGTAGGGTAATATAAATACAGTCATAAAAGGAATTAGCTCCAAGACAAAAAAAGAGGAAAGACTCTCCATCAAAGAGGTCAAAAGTAAAAGGAAAAACATAAGCTGTTGGCAAAAGGCAGAACTTGGACCACTGGCCAACATTTGTTTTCTCTCCGAATATAACCATCAGTCTGGTTTCAAGAACAATTTCCCTTAGGTTTCTGTCAACCTTGTGGCTTTGATTGATGTTTCCTCATGGATGAACACAGGTCATGCCATTTTGTCCAGAGTATCACAGAAGAGGTGCTGTGTCTTTCATTCCATCTTATCAGGCAGAACAAAATGTTGATTTGTCCCAACACTGATGACCTTATTTTGGTCCCTTGGTTAAGATAGAATCTGCAAAGTTTCTCCACTGTAAATTTACCCATTTTTCCTTTGTAAATAACAAACATTTTATGAGGATATATTTTGAGATTATATAAAATCCTGGTCCACATTCACTCTTATTCACTATTTTAGCACCTTTTGATTTTGTTGCATAAATTATTGTTACAGATATTGATTTTGTGATACTATTATGTTTTTTTTCTGCTTTTATTAGTTGACATTTTACTGTAAGAAAGAACATTATTTATTTACTTGTTTCTTTGTTTATATTCTTATTTACTTGGTTATATAAAGAGGACTAATGTATTCTTAAACAGCATGTGAGAGCTCTGGTGGCGTAGTGCCTAAGGCATTTGACTGCTAACCAGAAGTCTGGTGGTTCAAACCCACTAGCCACTCCTTGGAAGGAAGATTGGGCAATCTACTTCTGTGGAGATACAGCATCAGAAACCCAAGGAGGGGTCGCTATGAGTCAAAATCCACTCTACAGCAGTGTGGTTTTAAACAGTATGTGACATTATATATTTTCTATACATATTATTTAAGATTTGACTGATAGGAGTGCCTTTAATCTAGCTTCTGAGGTTTTTGATGTCTCCATAATTTTCTAAGTGCTTTTTTAGTTTAGTTTTGTTTTTTATTCCTTTATTTTAAAAGTTTGTTTTACATTCAACATTACATGTACATTTAGTTTCACTTCCCATTTACCATCCCCAAACCTAACACAGTCTCCTCCCTTTCCTGCCCCTCATAGTTATGCACTCGTGTGTCCTGCATTTCCTTCATGTGAATGTTGCCCCTCTGATACCCTGTGGTTGACTGCTCCAAGGGATGCATTTCCATAGAGTATGAGGGTGCGTCACCCTGGGATGAGTGGTCTGTGTGCACATCTTGTTAACTATTGGGCTCCGAGCCAGCCCCTGGGAGTGAGTTTTACTCCAGGCCCAAAATGTATCCCAGAACCATAGTATTGGGGGTCTCGCCAGACTCCACCCAAACAGTAATTCTGGTTATTATTGAGTTTTTGGATTTTGTTCCATGTTTTTCCTCCCACTCTATCCAGGATTTCCAGATTTGATCCTTTCCTTAATGGTTGGCATTGGTATCTAGGCACCGTCTAGTTCTGATCTCAAGAACCATTGTGTCCCGGGGGTGATTGCGTCCAAATGCCCTTGTTTTTTGCACTCCTCTTCGCTTCCGATGATAGGAGACCATTAGCTGCATCTTAGATGGCTGCTTGAAAGCTTTTAAGACCCCTGTCACTACTCACCAATGCAGAATGAAGAACAAGACTTTTATGTATTTTGTCGTGCTTGTGGAGTCTGGTGTACCCCAGTACTATAGTCCTGAGTTAGTAGATCCATTGGATCTCTCTCCCACAGTGTCTGGCTGTCTGTGAGGGGTTATTCTATGCCTGTCTTCTATTGTTTCTGTAAATATTGGGGGTATTGTGTATCACTGGTATCTATGCAAGATTACCTCTGCTGAATCTATCTTTGGTCTGGAGTATACTCCTGTTCACTAACCCACATCTGATCTTCTCAGATTTTTATGCATGTATCTATAGCCTGGTGTTTGGTGTTAATGGTAATGCAGTATTGTGGATATACTGGTTGGTATTAGCGTCTGTCATCTATATCTTATGGGCACAAACCCACCAGCCACTCCTCAGAAGGAAGGTTGGGCGATATCTACTTCTGTAGAGATACCACCTTGGAAACACAAAGAGATGTCACTATGAGTTGAATCGAATCTACAGCATTGAGTTTTTTTTAATTATTATTCATTGAAAACTCATAGAGCTACATCAATAACTTCAATTTTAATGAAAACTAGAAGTTTCATTCTAGGTTTGCCTCTTCCATATGTATCTCCTTTCCCCAAAAGTAAGATGTTTTGCTTCCATTGTAGTCAATATATTTTCTTATCTGCTTATCTGCCATGTAAATAGCCAAAAGGCCACCACTGGGTTGTGTAGGACCCTAGAAAAAATATTTTTGTGGGACTCTATAGTGTTTCTTTCTGTTGTACATAGGGTTATTATGAGTCAGAACTGACTTGATGGCATATAACAACAACAACTTGATTAAACATAATTTAGAAAATGTATGGGTTTATTTAAGCTAGGCTGTCATTTAATTGCCATTAAGTCAGCTTTAACTCATGGCAACCTTAGGTAAAACAGAACAAAACATTGCCTGGTTCCACGTCATTGTTACACATAAGGTTTTTATTGGCTAATTTTTCTTTATCAACTAGATTGCCAGCCTCTCTCTCCAAGTGTTTCTTAGTCTAGAAGTTCTGCTGAAACCTGTCCACTATGGGTGACCTTGTTGGTATTTGAAATAGCAGTAGCATAGCTTTCAGCATCATAGTAACATGCATACCACCACAGCATGACCAGCCGACAGATGGGTAGTGGCATGTATCAATGAAGATTTTAGAAAAATGGGTAGAGTAGAAGCATTTGTATATTTATTTATTGTTCAATCAATGCACATGAATATTCTTGGTAATATCCAGATGCCATCTGTATAACTTGGTCAGATCCTTGGCCTTCCTATTGTAAATTCCTAATGATTTTACAATTTTTTTTTGGGGGGGGGCAAGGGAGAGGTATTAGCAATTTTGTTATCCCTTACAATTTCATGTCTTTTTTCATCTATTTATATTGAATCCATTCAGTTCCCTAATAACACTTATTCATTGCAGATTACATCATCTCGTTATACTGCATTATCCATCCTGTAACTCATGGATATTGGCTTCCAATAACTCTCAAAATTTGCAACTGTGTTGTCTTGGACACAGGTATAACCATAATGCACGTTTAACCCAGAGTGTATAGGAAAATATGAAAGATGATTTATTTTCTGATCATTTTACATTTATCATAAGTAGTTTCATAATGTAAACATAGAATAACACATATTCAAACCATGTCTTCTCTTGACCTCTGTTAGTTGTATTCACTCCATATATTAATTTCTTGTACCAGAAGGTTGGCGGTTAAAACCCACAAACCACTCCTCAGAAGGAAGATGTGACAATCTACTTCCATAGTGATACTGCCTGGGAAACCCAAGGAGGGGTCGCTATGAGTCAGGTCTGACTCGATGGAATACAACAACAACAACAATAACAAAAACAACAACAACACTATAACAAATTAACACTAACTTGGTGGCTTAAAGCAACAAAAATTCATTCTTTCCTAGTTATGGAGACTAGAAGCCCAAAGCCAACTTCCCTGGACAAAAAGCAAGATGGCTGCAGAGCTCTAAGGGAGAATCTATTCCTTGCCTTTTCCAAATTCTGGTGATGCATGACATTCCTTAGCTTACAATTCCTTCACAGCAATTTCTGCTTCTAGGGTAGCATTGTCCTCTCCTCTTCTTTGTCTCTGTTTTTATTTTAAATAATGACACTTGTTTTGTTAGCATTTAGGGTCCACTTTGATAATCCAAGATAATTTTTTCCATCTCGAGATCCTTAACTTAATCATGTATACAAAGACTAACTTTTCTAAATAAGATGACATTTACAAGTTCCAGGAATTAGGACCTGACTCCCTGGAAGGAAGGTTGGGCAATCTACTTTCATAGTGACACTGACTCAGAAACCCAAGGATGGGTCACTATGGGTCGAATCCAACTCCACGGCAATAGTTGAATTGTTGTTGCATATTTGGGAGAGCTTTGCTAGTGCAAAGGTTAAATGCTTGGTTGTTAACAAAAAGGTTGATAGTTGAAACCCACTAGTTTCTATGTGTAATGAAAGACCTGATGATCTGCTACCATAGAGCTTACAGCCTAGGAAACCATGTTACAGTTATACTCTGAACTTTATGGTCATTATGAGTTGGTGAGAACTAATGGCACATAACATTTTTTTTTTGAGGGGCAGAGCATTTTTCTGCCTACTATACTGTATTTCTTGAATGTGATATTTTTAAACATTGGTCACACCCTACACCAGTGGAAAGATTGGTTATGGTTTATGGATTAACTGAAGAGAGCAGTCCCATTTTTGTACAAAGAATATCTAATCCAGAACAGCATGGCATCACATTGATCAACAGCAAGAGAGGACATGAATTAAAAGGACTCATTTAAGGCTATGAAAACCCTTGGAGGAGATAGATAAGGCATCTCCTGGAAGATGCCCTTACATGTGGCACAGAACCTGTGAAGGAATGCCACTCTCAGTGGCTCACATGATACAAGATGTCTGCCCCCACTCTCATAGCCATGAAATGCTGTAGACGAGAGGGACCACTGCAGTCAGAATGCTAAAGGTCAAGAGCCAGGGCACTGGCAACACATTTGGCTCAACTCGGTAGGCTATCAGTAGCCCAGAGCTGAAATTTATTCAGGTCAAAGTGAGTAAGGGTCAGCAGAACTCAGCATGCCAATTTCATTTGTGCACATTGGTCTCCCTCAGGCCAGCTGAAAGAAACATCATTGGCCAGTATGAGCTTTCCATTTGTCAACTGTCTTCTTTTTCTTCTTTTTTTTTTGCAGTGTTCCCTCCCTCCCCTCCTCCTATTCTATTTATTTATTTATTTATATTGTGATTTGGGTGAAAGTCTAGAGAGCAAATCCACTTTCCAAACAGCAGTTCACACACACAGTGTCCCATGACATCAACTACAATTTACCCCAATGCAACAGCTCCCTTCCCACTTCCTCCTGACAGTCGACTCCTCACTGTGTCCATCCCTCCATGCACTCCTTCCCCCAAAGGTGTCTCCCTGTGCATAAACAGCTCTCCTTTCTCCCATGATTGTTCTCTCCAAAGAGTGTATCTACCTAAGGTAAATGTTCAACTCATATGCCTGTCGTCTGCTTGGCTGGAAGCTACAGGTGTAGGTTCAATTCCATACCTGAAGGGCAGTTAGGGGCCAGAATCTTAGTGGTTCCACCAGACTCTAACAGACCAGCAAACCTTGTGCCCATTTTTTTTCCCCCTAAATGATTTTGAGTTTTGTTCCACATTGTTCTCCCTCTCTATCCAGGATCTCCTACATAGATCTCCCTCAGAGTGGTTGACAGCGGTAGCCAGATACCATCTAATTCTGGTCTCATAGTCATATAGGCTGTGCAGATCACATGGTGTACCAGTTGGTAGGACTAATTGTTTTCATGAATCATTGGTTTTCTTCATTCTTCGTTGTTCTGGACAAGAAGATATCTATCATTGCATCTAGATGACTGCTTGCAAGCTTTTAAGATCCCAGTCACTACTCACCAAAGTAAGAGGTGGAACAATGTTTTGTGTTACTACACAAAATAATATACTTATTATTATATATATTATTATATAAAAAAATAATATACTTATTACGCCAGATGAGCTTGATGTCCCCTGTGATTATGGTCTCAAGCTCATAGGTTCAACTACTCATTCCCCCTGGGTAGCTGGCTGTGACAAAGAAGTGACTACAACCTTGTCCCTTGTCAGCTCTACTATACATCTGGGAATTCTTACAGAAAATACAAATACACTTATAGAACGATTGTCTACCAACCCTATACATGGTCTTGGGTACATGCCATGCTGCATAGACATACCTAATAGTTCAGCCTGTTCTCTCATCTATCCACCTGTATATCCATGTTTGCCTTCAGTGACAACACAGTACTGTATGTGCAAAATGGTTCATCAATGTTGCTTGCGCCTCCCATGTACCTCTCTATGTCTTCCTCTTCCTCAATGTCAACTGCCTTCTTGAAACAAAGGAGAAGTTATGTGGCCAAAGGATAACTCCATTGGCATGAGTCCCTGTGGTCCTCGGAGCATCTGGTCTATCTTATGTAGGCAATAGAAGGTTAGAGAGTGTTTGCTAGAGAAGAAACAGTGATAGCCCTACATGATTGTCTAGGGTTGGAGTACCCTGCCTGTAAGGCCCTGAAAAGAAAGACACCCTCAATGTGAGGTCTCTAAATATGTGAACACTGACAGGGACCAGTAGGTGAAGATCAAAGGTGTCTGATGTAGCTTAACTACTGACTACTGCTGGTCAGATGCCCTCCTAGCCCAGACTTGGTCCCACTGAACTGCCTTGACTGCTGTGACACCTCTTTTGTGTCCTTCTTGTTGTCCCTGGGCTGCTTTCTTGCCTCTATATCAAAATAGGAACTTTAAAGATTTAGATAAATATTGAAGAAGGCTTGCAAGATGAAAGAGTAACTCAGAGATTTAATTCAAAATAGTATGTCAACTTTTTGAATTTATTATATACATTTTGTTTAATTTTCCACTATTTGTCACTCAAGAAAATAATATTTTCCCCTTCTTTTGTTACATAATGATTTCATTTTTGCTTAATCATGTTTAGTGAATTTGTCTTTTTATTTGGTATTTTTTTCAACATTTATTATTACTTCCATGACTTCAAATTCCATGAGGAAGCATAAACCAAATGCCACTGAGCTATAAATCTCGAGTTAAAACATCTTTATACTCAATGCACAGGGAGGCATATAAAAGCTCAAAACTTCTAGGTGATCATATTGTACAAATTATAAAAATCTCAAAATTAGGATGAAAAGAATTATTCTTAATTAAAATTACTTGAAGAAACTGTAATAGCTTAGAAACCTATAAAGTTCACTGTTACCTGTACATATGTAAAGAAAATATATACTTATGTATATACTTATGTGTACATAACATACATACCAAAAATCAAATTCCCAGCTGTCAAGTCAGATCTGACTCATAGCAACCCCTCCTTGGGCTTCCAAAGCAGTATCACTACAGAAGTAGATTGCCCAATCTTCTGTCTGAGGAGTGGCTGGTGGGTTTGAACTTCCAGCCTTCTGGTTAGCAGTCAAATACCTTAGACACTATGCCACCACAGCTCCCCATAATATACATAGAAGAAATAAATATATAAACTTGAAATATATTTTCAAACATGAAATGCAATTTTTTCCTTTCTAGTTACAGATGCTATAAT
>NW_006921734.1:3404283-3412079 GCF_000298275.1 Orycteropus afer afer
TGCAGTGATTTCTGAGTGGGAAATACATTCCATTGTGAGAAACTGACATACAAAGCATTTCTTGTGTACTGGTTAGTGGTTAAATTTTAGTCAATTTAGGAATAGGAAGAATTAAACCAATAAGACTAGATACATCTGAACATAGCATGTTCCATGGTTTAGGAAACTACTTAACTCCATTCAAACAAAATTAAAGAAATAAAAGAATATGTTTAGAAATATATGCTGTTGTTATGTGCCATTGAGTCGGACCTGACTCATAGCATCCCCTCCTTGGGTTTCCGAGGCAGTATCACTACAGAAGTAGATTGCCCAATCTTCCACCTGAGGAGTGGCTGGTAGGTTTGAACTGCCAGCCTTCTGGTTAGCAGTCAAGTACCTTAGGCACTATGCTACTTTATTAACCTTGTTTTATAAGTAGAATAACAAGGATTATATTTTGAAAATAGTGGGTCTTATTTGAAGTATTTTAATCTTGATTTAAATCTCTATTATGAGACTCTACTTCTGGTGAAGATACAGTACTAAAAAGATCAGCTTTACCCTCACAACTTAAACAACAAAATAAAACAAACAAATACAAAGACACAATATATGAAACAAAAATCTGCAAAATACTGGAGATCAGATGATGAAGGATAATGATCTTTGAGACAGAATATAAATAACATGAGACCTATGAATGCCCTAATTTACTGCATTAAGTGACTTCTTTCCAGGCTGTGGTACAGGTAGGGGAATCCAGACAGTTTGGTGGAGGATATGGAACTAAGAATAAAGACAGAGTAAGGCTGCTACAATTTTCAGGTAAAAACACTGAAGAGGAAAGTGTTTCATAGAAATAATACCAGAAATCTGTAGAAAGTCCCTCTGTAGGTTTGAACTACATAATGACTAGCATATGTGTATGAGGACACTACCTGTGGGTATGAGAAGAATTATCTGAAAGCATTAGAGAGAAGAGTAGTTGGTATTTACATAAGGCCAAGTATAGTACCTATTGCAACTTGCCTCATTGGAAAGCCTTGTGATTCACAGGAAATCACCCAGAATACAAAAAAAATAAAAAATAAAAAAAGGGTCTTATATCAGTTTTTGTTGTTAGGTGCCATCAAGTCAGCTCCAACTCATAATGACTCTGTGTACAACAGAAAGAAACACTGCCAGGTTCTGTGCCCTTCTCCCAATCCTTGCTATACTTGAGCCCATCGCTGAAGCCACTGTGTCAATCCATCTCCTTAAGGGTCTTCCCCTTTTACACGAACCCTCTGCATTGCCAAGCATGAGATCCTTGTCCAGGGAATGGTCCTTTCTGACAACATGACCGAAGTAGGTGAGACAGTCTGGCCATTCTTGCATTCTGGCTGCACTTCTTCCAGGTTAAATTTGTTCATCCTTCTGGTAGTCTACAGCATTTTCAGTATTCCTGAAACTACAGAAAATGTTCAGAAAAAAAATAGAAATGATGCCAGATGGAAACATACATTGTAAAGAATTAAAAACACCTAAAATGGTCTTCAATTTCATTTTTTCTTTTAAGCAACTCAAAATTGCCAAAGTTCTGCTAAACTATTCAATTTCTCAACCACCTTGTTTGAAAGGCCATCGTGCATATTGGTCTGATCCTTCCACACTCCCCTTCCCCTCAGGATTTTACCCTCCGTAAATCTTTGCTGCCTTGGTATTGTGAAAATGACTTCAAGTTTTAATATTCTATTCAGCTTTTCTAGTTGTTTGTATCAAGACATTTGGAAGATACAAAATTTGGCATTCTGAAAATGGAAGTTCCAATATTGATTCTCTGTTACTGGATACATCTTTGCATGCAAAGATATACATTTTACAAAAAAAAAAAAAAAAAAAGATTATACGTGGATTTAAGTATTCGCAAAAAATTGTTTGTTGTTTTTATGGAGCTTTAAATTAAAATTCATGAAGTTTACTGTCAAAAAATTGAAAAATTAGTAACTATAACTATTGAAATTTTTAGAAATGTCATTTTTGAAAGCACACAACTTTTATAATCTAAGCAAAGATTAATTGCATACATTAACATTTAAAAATATATATTTTCTATTTCAGGTGAAAAAAATCATGTATACCATCCTTTTTTATGAATGTATAGCTATGAAAAGTTTCATTTTTATTTAATTAAAACATGTAAAATTTTCATTAGCCATGAAAGACAGATAAAGTAGAGTTTCAAAAAATAACTCCTGTTTGAATCTGAGGTTTATACAAGTGTAGGCAAAATGTAAGCTTTTCTATCTTCATTTTACCATATCAGTAAAAAAAAAAAAAAGAGAAGGGGACAACTAATTTGTACATTTAGGATAAGAATTTCCAAAAAGTTGGATAAAGTATTTGGCATAGTATAGAGGTTCAGATAATTAATGTAATCCAAGGACTAGGTAAAAATACACATTACATGTCTCCATACAGATGATCAGTATTATTTATCAACACTGAACATCATTCATGTATTCATTCATTCATTTTGAAAGCCAACTACATTTAATGTCAATTAATTAAATATTCCAATCTCAGAACTATGTTATTTTCTATGTCTGAAATGTTCTTCCCCAGATATTCACCTGTTTGACTGTATCTTCCTTCATGCTTTTAAAAAATAGAACCCATTTTCTGTTCCTTACCTTAACTGTCATTATCTGACACTTCATTAGTTATTTTATTTGGTCATCTCTTTTTTACATTTTCACTACTAGGATATAAACATTACAATGGCATGGTTTATCTTGTTTAGGGTTATATATTAGTGTCTTAAATAGTGTGAAGAGCATTACATTTGTTCATAACTAGTTTTGAATGAATTAATTAATTATCTTATTTTCCTTATTTTAGATTGAATTTTGCCTTTTAAAATAGTGCTTAATAAATATTCTTATACATGAGTATTATGACCTAACTCTGTTTATTTCTTTTGTACAGAAAAAAAGAACACTTTCAAGAATTATCCTGAAGTGCAATGCTGCCTGTGATAGATAATATCCATAGCCCTACAAGGAAGGTCAGTTAATTATTATGTAAATTTTGAATAGCAGCTGGAGAGGAGAAAGTAAAGTATTATAATGGAATATGCAAAAACTTAGAGTTAGAAAACCAAAAGGTAATAACACACTTGACATTTCTCAAGCTGCAAGAACTGAAGAAAAATTTGAGCTTCGAGTTGCAATATTGAAGAATTCTATAGGCAAAATAATGAATGAGGCAAGAAATATCAAAAGATACAAGAAGTGCACACTCACTGTTTCAGAAAGAATTGGTTGACGTTCAGATATTTCAGGACGTGGCATGTGATCAAGAACTGATGTTATTGAAGGAAGAAGGCCAAGCTTTACTGAAGACATTGGGGAAAAAAAAGCCTCCGGAGATTGATGGAATATCAACTGAGAAGTTTCAACAAATAAATGCAATGCTGGAAGCATTTTGTGCTAAGAAATTTGGAAGACAACACTTAGTCAATTTACTAGAAGAGATTTATACTTTTGCCAGTTACAAAGAAAGATGATCCAACAGAATATGGCAATTATCAAACAATATCATTAATATAATATGCAAGGAAAATTTTGCTGAAGATAATTCAAACATGGTCACAGCAGTGTATCAATGGGAACTGTGATAAATTCAAGCTGGATTCAAAAAAGAATGTGAAATGAAGGATAACATTGCTGATATCACATGGATCTTGGCTGAAAGCAGAGAGTATCAGAAAGATGTTTACCTGTGTTTTATTGACTATGCAATGACATTTCACTGTGTGGATCGTAACACATTATGGATAACATTTTGAGAAGGATGGGAATTCCAGAACACATGATTGTATTCATGAGGAATCTATACACAGACCAAGAGGCAGCCATTTGAACAGAAAAAGAGGATAGTGCATGGTTTAAAACCAGGATGGGTGTGCCAGGGTAGTATCCTTTCACCCTAGCTACTCAGTCTTTATGCTAAGCAAATAGTCCAATAAACTAGACTATTTGAAGGAGAATGTGGCATCAGGATTGGAGGAAGAATCATTAACAACTTGTGTTATGTGAATGACACAACTTTGCTTTATGAAAGTGAAGAAGACTAAAAGGCTTATTGATGAAAATCAAAGAGTACAGCCTTCAGTATGGATTACAACTCAACATAAAGAAAAGAAAATTCCTGACATTTGGATCACTAAGCAATATCATGATAAATGAATACAATATTGAAGCTATCAAAGATCTTATTTTTCTTGGATCCATAATCAGTGCTCATGGAACCAGCAGTCAAGAAAGAAACTACTTATGCATTGGACAAATCTGGTGCAAAAGACTTCTTTAAAGTATTAAAGATTAAAGATAACACTTTGAGGACTAAGGTGTGCCTGACTCAAGCCATGGTATTTTCAATCACCTCATATGCATGTAAAAGCCCAACAATGAATAAGGAAAATCAAAGATGAATTGACGCATTGAATGATAGTGTTTTGGAAGAATATTGCATATACCATGGACTATCAGAAAAACAAATAAATCTGTCTTGGAAAGAGGTATAATGGAATGCTCTTGAGGAGCAAAGCTGATGAGTCTTCATTTTATGCACTTTGGACATGTTATTAGGAGGGACTAGTTCCTGGAGTGGGAGCTGTGGCAGCTAGTGCCTAAGGCACTTGACTACTAACCAGAAGGCTGGCGGTTCAAATCCACCAGTCACTCCTCGGAAGGAAGGTTGGGCAATCTACTTCCGTAGTGATACTGCCTTGGAAACCCAAGGAGGGGTTGCTATGAGTCGGGCCGACTTCACAGCACATAACAACAACAACAAAGTTCCTGGAGTAGAAGCTCTTGTAGCTTAGTGCCTAAGGCACTTGACTGCTAACCAGAAAGCTGACAGTTCAAATCCACCAGCCACTCCTCTGAAGAAAGGTTGGGCAATCTACTTCCGTAGCGATACCACCTCAGAAACCCAAGGAGGAGTCACTATGAGTCAATCTGACTCGACGGCACATAACAACAACAGTTCCTGGAGAAGGGAATTATTCGTGGTAAACTGAGGGTCAGAAAAAAAGAGGAAGGCCCTCAACAAGATGTGTTGACAGAGTGCGGCTGCAACGATGGACTCAAACATAGCAGTATTTATGAGGATGGCACAATGGACCATAGGATCAAACAATAGACCAGTTTTCTACTGTATATAGGGTTGCTATGATTCAGAACTGACTTGATGGCATCTAACAAAAATAGAAAAAAATCTCAATTACAGTGTTGTTTTCCACTTCGAAAAATTAACAGATGTGGAGAAATATTCTTATCTAAAATAACTTCAAGAATGGTAGAGACAAGCCTCTCTAGTTCACTTCTGTATTCTTTCTATCTGGCATTAGTGCCAGGTGCATAAAGGGTATTCAATTAATAAGATTTTTTTTTTCAAGTTCATGGATTTTTGCAGTGGGTGACATCTGAATCAATACAGTTACATTATCTGTTTGATCTAGGGCAATATTATAACCTATAAATGCTTAAATAATTAAATAATTTCTCTTACACAAAATTGTAAACATAGTCTGGAAATTAATCTATCAATGAATACAATTCTTTGATTAAAAATACTACGATTACAAGTAAAGAGAGCAAATTCAGTTAAAAATGTAATAAACTTACATGTTTCTACTTCTTCATTTTATAAATACTTGGGATTAAAATCACAAAAATTATATTCTTAAATATTTCATAAAAATAATAGAAAAAATATGACAAATTTTCCTTGCTAGTGAATGCAGGTGTGAAATATAAAAGCAATTATTTATGGTGTCCAATTTACCTACATAATTAGGTATTATATCTGGGACATGGCTTCAAGTTAGTTATTTAAATTACACTCAATGAGGCTACTTCTCTACAGAAATATCTATTAAGAATGATTATAATTCAATATGATATATATTTCAAATGCACTGTAAATATCCCTATATAATTTCAACAATCTGTTTATTATTGCTAGATGTAGCTCAAATTTTACCAGTTTACTTCACAGGTAAACTGCTAACATTCAAGGCTGAGAATTATTAAGATAATTCATTTTAATACAAATATACTGTGTGACTTCTTTGAATAAATCTCAGTTGTGATGAGGAGAGGTCAATGTGTAGAGTGTTTGCTATAACTTTGTGTAGCTAGTATAATTCAAGCTGGATACAGAAGAGAACATGGAATGAGGGCTATCATTGCTGATATCAGAAGTATCTTGAGTAAGAGTAGAGAATATCAGAAAGTTGTTTACCTGTGTTTTATTGACAGTACAAAGGCATTCAACTGTATGGATCATAACAAATTATAAATAAGATAGCAAAGAATGGAAAATTCAGAACACTTATTGTGCTCGTGCAGAACCTGTACATACACAAACAGGCTGTCATTTGAACAGAACAGAGATACTGCATGATTTAAAATCAGAGAAGCTGTAAATCTGGGTTCTATCTTTTCACCATACTTATTCAATCTGCATTCTGTGAAAATAATCCAAGAAGCTGGACTATATGAAGGAGAATGTGGCATTAGGATTGGAGGATGAATCACTAACAACTTGCATTATTCAGATAACCTTGTTATGTAGCGTAACCTTGCTTGCTGAAAGTAAAGAAAACTTGAAGGATCTACTGATAAAGATCAAAAACTACAGCTTTTATTATGAATTGCATTTCAATGTAAAGTAAACAAAATCTTCTGTTTGATTCATCTGGATCAATAAACAACATCTTGACACACAGAGGTAACATTGAAGATGTCAGGGATATAATTTTTCTTGGATCCACACTCAGCATGGTAGCAACAGTCAAGAAATCAACCTACATATTGCATTGGGCAAATATACTGCAAAAGACCTCTTTAAAGCATTCAAAAGAAAAGATATCACTTTGAGGACTAACATGCCCCTTGCACGAACCATGGTATTTTCAATTGCTTCCTATGCTTATGAAAATTGGATAATAAAGGGAAAAATGAAGAACTGATGCATTTCAGTTATGGTGTTGAGAAAAAATATTGAATATACTATGGACTGCCAGAAGAATGAGCAAATCTGTCTTGGAAGAAACAGCCAGAATGCTCTTCAAAAGAAAGGATTGCAAGACTTTGTATCACATACTTTGGACATGTTATCAGCAAGGACCCTGGAGAAGGATGTCAGTTTGTTGTACTGTGGTGGCTTGCATGTTACTGTGAGACTTGAGATTATGCCAGCAGTGTTTCAAATATCTGATCTTATTCATAATTTGTTGTGATCGATACAGTTGAATGCCTTTGTATAGTCAATAAAACCCAAGTAAACGTCCTTCTGATATCCTCTTGTTTAGTCAAGATACTTCAAATACTAACAGGGTCATCCATGGTGGACAGGTTGCAGCAGAGCTTCCAAACTAAGACAGACTAGGAAGAAGGATGAAGCCACCCACTTCTGAAAAAATTGGACATTGAAAACCTATGAATGAATAGCAGTGAAGCATTGTCTGATATAGTGCTGGAAGATGAGCCCTTTAGGACTTAGGACAGAAGACACTCAGATTACAACAGGTGAGGAGCTGCCTCAAAGTAGAGTAGACCATAATGATGTAAATGAAGTAAAGCTTCTAGGACTTTCCTTTGCTGATGGGGCATGACTCAGAATGGGAAGAAAGACTTGCAAACATTTTTTATAATCAGAAAGTAAGAAGTATCGATCTAGGAAAATCGGAAGTTGTTAAAAACGAAAGAGAATGTGTAAAGATTGATATCCTAGGCATTAGTGAGCTGAAATGGACTGGTTTT
>NW_006921734.1:3413109-3438401 GCF_000298275.1 Orycteropus afer afer
AGATTATAAATTGTTCATATACAAATTTAAGTTCAAGGTGAAGAAAATTCAAACAAGTCCACAGAGACAAAATAAGACCTTGATTCAATCCCACTTGAATTTAGAGACCGTCTGAAGAATAGATTTGAAGCATTGAACACCAATGACTGAAAACCAGGCAAGTTGTGGGATGACATAAATAATATCATACATGAGAAAAGAAAACTGTTATTAAAAAGACAGGAAAGGATGAAAAGAACAAAATGAATGTCAGAAGAGACTTGGAAACTTGCTCTTGAACAGAGAGTAGTTAAAGCAAATGGAAGAAATGATGAAATAAATGGAAGCTTGAGCAGACATGGAAGAAATGATGAAATAAATGGAAGCTTGAGCAGACAAAATAAAGCATTATAATGAAAAGTGCAAAAACCTGGAGTTAGAAAACCAGAAGGGAAGAACAGCTCAATATTTCTCAAGCTGAAAGAACTGGAATTCAAGCCTCAATTTGCAATATTAAAGGATTCTATAAGTTCTGTAGGTAAAATATTGAATGATATAAGAAGCATTAAAAAAAATGGAAGGAACACACAAACTCACTGCACTCAAAAGAACTGGTGAATGTTCAACCATTTCAGGAGGTAGCATAAGATCCAAAACTAATGGCATTGAAAGGAGTCCAAGCTACACTGAATAAATTGGCAAAAAGAGAAGACTACAGGATTTGATGGAATACCCACTGAGATGTTTCAACAAATGGATGCAGTACTGGAGGTGCTTAGTTGTTTGTGCCAAGAAATTGGGAAGACAGCTATGTGGCTAACTAACTGGAAGAGATCAGTATTTATCCTCTTTCCAAAGAAAGGTGACCCAACAGAATTTGGGAATTAAAGAATAATATTCATATCACATGCAAGTAAAATTTTGCTAAGGTAATTCAAACATACTTGCAGCAGTATATTAACAGGAAATTGTCAGGATTTCAAGCTGGATTCAGAACAAGACCTGAAATGAGAGACTTCATTGATGATGTCAGATGGACCTTGTCTGAAAGAAAATACCAGAAAGATGTTTACCTGTATTTTATTGACTATGCAAAAGCATTAGACTCTGTGGATCATAACAATTTGTGGATAATATTGCTAAGAATGGGGATTCCATAACATTTGATTGTGCTATGAGGAAATTTTACATAGACAAAGAAGCTGTTATTTGAACAGAACAAGAGAATACTACATAGTTTAAAATCAGGAAGGTTGTGTGTCAGGTTTGTATCCTTTCACTATATTCAATCAATAGTTTGAGCAAATAATCTGGGAAGCTGGACTATATGATAAAGGACATGACATTAGGATTGGAGGAAGAATAATTAACAACCTGTGATATCCAGAGGACACAACTCTCCTTCCTAAAAGTAAAAAGGACTTGCAGCACTTACTGGTGAAGATCAAAGACTGTGTCCTCAACATGGATTACACCTCAAAATAAAGAAAACAATGATCCTACAGCTGAACCAATAAGCAGCATCATGATAAATGGAGAAAAGATTGAAATTATCAGGAATTTCATTTTACTTGGATCCACAGTCAACATCCATGGAAGCAGCAGTCAAGAAATGAGGCATCGTATTGCACTGGACAAATCTGCTGCAAAAGACTTCATTAAAGTGTTAGTGAGCAAAAAGAATACTTCGAAGACTAAAGTGTGCCTAACCCAAACCTTGGTATTTTCAATCTCCTCAAATGCATGTGAAATTTGGACAATGGAAAAAAAAAGGCCAAAGAAGATTCATGCCTGTGAATTGTGGTGTTGGTGAAGAATATTGAAAATACCATGGACTGCCAGAAGAATGGAGCTCTAGTAGCATAGTGCCTAAGGCACTTGACTACTAACCAGAAGGCTGGTGGTTCAAACCCACCAGCCACTTCTCGGAAGGACAGTTAGGCAATCTACTTCTTAGTGATATCGCCTCGGAAACCCAAGGAGGGATAGCTATGAGTTGGGTCCAACTTGACAGCACATAACAACACCACCAGAAGAATGAACAGATCTGTCCTTGAAGAAATGCAGCTGGAATGCTTCTTGTAAGTGAGAATGGCCAGACTTTGGCTCATCTTCTTTCGTCATGTTGTCAGAAGGGATCATTCCCTGGAGAAGGAGATTATGCTTGGCAAAGCAGACAGTCAGTGAAAAAGGAGAAGACTCTCAAGGAGATGGATTGTCACAGTGGCTGCAACAATGGGCTCAATCATACCAAGGATCGTGATGATGGCACAGGACCAGGCAGTGTTTTGTTCTGTTGTACATAGCGTCACTATGAGTTGGAACTGACTCAATGGCACCTAACAACCACAACAAGTATATTGAAACTAGCATAGCCTTTTTTTTTTTTTCCCTACCAAGTACATACTAACACTTACTGGGAAGGACTGTATTCAGACATCAACTTACAGAAGAGGTGTGATATGATTATGCTGTTTATGTACTGACAGCGTAGTAAAGGGCAAAAGGTTAAGAAGGATGATGGAGGTTGGAATTGAGATAATTATAACCTAATGTTTGCTTTCCCCTGAAAGCAGTGAGACCTTCAATAAATATCTTCCCTTTGATGTATCTTGATTTTCTCATTTGTAAAATAATGGGTTTAAACTAGACAATCTTAACATGCCATGAATTTATTTGGCCTAGTAACCAAAAGTTTCTGTTCCTTCAGCTTTTTTAAGAAGCTCTGGTATAGTGCCTAAGGCGTTTGACTGCTAACCAGAAGGTTGGAGGTTCAAACCCATCAGCCACTCTGAGGAAGGAAGACTGAGCTCCCTACTACCCAAAGGGGGACATTATGAGTCATAATTGACTTGATGGCAGTGAGTTTTTAGGTTCTTTTTTTAGCTTTTTTGGGTTCTAAAATTGTTAGACCCTTAGAATTTGTATATATATTTGAAAGAACATAAATATCACCCAAATCATATAAATGAACAGCATATCAAATTGTGTATATGTTAGCTAACTAACAAATGTAGGAAGTACATTTATTAGAAAGATAATAAATTGGAATGATCATATGTACTAGAATCTCAGGAGAGCAAGAAAGCTGGTGCTGCTTCACTTAAGTTACCAATGGCTCTCCTCAGAGACAAGTTAAGGAAGAGTATCAACAAACCTGGAATAAAACTGAGATTAAGACCTGGTGCTTTTGAAGTTATTTCATATCTCGTCCAACCAATTATGTCCTTAAATGACTGCATTTTGTATTATAAACTATGACTATTTAGCTAGGTTGTTCGTCATCTGGTACATTCAATTAAAAAGCTTCCTCAGGAACTCTATGGATAGGTCAGAGGACAATCCTGGTTAATTAAAGACACGTATATGAATGATCTAGATATGAAACAAGGGCTGTGCAATATGGGTAAATACTGCTACATTGGAGAAAGGATTGTAAGAAAAGCAGGGTGAGGAATAAGGTTAAGAGGAGACAACAGAAGGGATGGAGAATACATGTAGCTTCAGTGCTTTGAAGGTAACATTCAGAAGACAATATTTGATCTTAGCGCAAAGGAGACTCACTGAAATAGGAAGATGACAGCTTTAAAATATTGGTATAAAAAATGATTCAAACTTGGTTAGGAAGGAACCAGAAATCTAGAAGACCAACAAAGAGTAAATCAATATGTTTTATATCTTAGCTGACTGGAGTACCTACAAAAATATTTTAATGTGCTAAGGGAAAAAAAAAGTCTAATGCGATTAAAACCATGGCACAGAGAACAAGGTTATTAAATTTTATAAAGCACAAATAGGAAGAATCACTGAATTTTGATGTTAGAAAACATATTAAAGATTAACACTTGATTTGTGAGGAAAGTGAACTATAGAGAAACTAGTCATTTACCTAGTTATTTATGGAGACACAGGTAGTTATAATTCTTCTGACATCAAATTTAATTATATTTTTACTACATCATGATACCTTTCTCAGAAATTGAATGTTACTAAAGTGTTTGGATACATTAACAGAAGGAACATAGCATTGTGGTGTTTGATATAAACCAAAAAAAAAAAGCAAACCCACTACCAGAGTCAATTCCGACTCATAGCGACCCTTATTGGATTTCTAAGGCTATAAATTTTAAAGAGATTTTCCCTCTTTTTTACAAGGGAGCTCTGGTAGCGTAGTGCCTAAGGCACTTAATTGCCAACCAGAAAGCTGGCAGTTCGAACCCACCAGCAGCTCCTTGGAAGGAACGTTGGGCAATCTACTTCCATAGTGATACTGCCTCGGAAACCCAAGGAGGGGTTGCTATGAGTTGGTTCGACTCGATAGCACATAATAACAACAAGAAAAAAGTAAAGAGAGCTTTAACTAGGGGAGTTGTGGAGAATAAGGGTAAGAGGAAGAAGTTCAAAAAGAAAAGTGTTTTTTTTTTTTTTTTAAGAAAAGTTTTTATTTAAGGAGAAAGTTCCAAAGCTTGATACCAGTGAATGCTAGTGGAAGGGAGAGTTAGACATTCTTAGTGGGTGGGAGTGTAATGAACAGAAAGTATCTGTGTTCAATAGTTCTAGGCCTAGTGTTAGACAGTTTTTATTTTTAAGTACATTTTATTGAAATATAATTTATGTATAATTAAATACACAAAACTAAAGTGACATGCTGCTAGATACTTTTTAAAGGCTATGTTTTCAATACTGATGATAATTTTTAGTAAAGCAAGGCTCAAACAGATTATATATGTTATATAGAGAGTATATATCATATAAATATATATATGTGGCCAATTTTATATATTCTGCCAAATTTTCTACATATTTTAGACTTATTTGTAGGATTTGGTCTCTTAAGTTTGTGATTTCATGTTTCTTTTCTACCTTATCACTCTCATTGAATATCAGTAGGATTGAATCTGATCTCTAGTTACTTTATATAGTAATTAATATTATTTTTTTGAGGAAACACTGAAAATTTATAAAAGTTAATTGCCACATCTCTAAAAAAATGTTTTTAATAATACTTACCTACCTCAGAGTGATACAGATCCAATAAGATCCTTAGGTATTATGGATCCAATAAGGTGCTTATTTATAATTTATAAGGTGCTAAATTATCATTATTATTGTATCAACATCATTATTAGAAATTGTTGTGAAAAACTAAATTTCTTTTTTAAGTCAGATTTATTGAGGTAGACATACAAAAAATTCATCTTTTTTCCATGTAAGTTTTGATAAGTTTGACAAATATATCTATTCATGTACCTACCACCACAATCAAAATATAGAGTGTTTCTATTATCCACAAAGTCCTTTTATTGTCAGTCTTCTGTCTTTCCAGAGCTCCTAGGAAATACTGATCTGATTTCTGTCCCTGTAATTTTGCTTTTTCTAGAGTGTGTAATATAAATATAGTATTTAGACATTTGTGCCTGGCTTCTTTTATTTAACATAATATGTATGAGAATTATGAATTCTCAATATATCTCATATATTGATATAATATATTGATATATAATATATTGATATCTCATTATTGCATACTTAGTTAATTCTTTCTTTTTAAAGCTGAGTTGTAATTCAATTATAGTTTTTTCAGCCATTCATTAGGTTATGAACATTTGGATTGATTCCCAATTTTGACTATTATGAATAAAGCTGCTATGGATATTCAAGTATAAGTCTTGTATGGATAAAAATTCCAAATCCAAACTCACTGTCATTGAGTTGATTCAGACTCACAGCCAACCCCATTGGATTTCCAAGGTGGTTAATCTTTATGGAAATTGATTGCTCCATATTCCATCCACGGAGTGGCTGATAGATTTGAACTGTCCATCTTCCAGTCAGCAGTCAAATGCCTTAGGTAACGTACCACTTGAACTCCTTGGTATAGATATATGGATTCACTTATTTTTTTTTTATACCTAGGCTGTATGAGAGGTGCATATTTAACTTTGTAAGAAACTGCTAGACTTTTCAGAACTGCATTCCAATCAGCAGCATGAGATTTCTTAGTTGTTCCCCCTTTCCACCAGCATTTTTTATTGTCGCAAAAAAAAAAAAAAGAAAGAAAAAGAAAAAAAAACCCACTGCCATTAGTAAATTGGATTCACAGAGACCCCTCCTTGAGTTTCTGAGGCAGTATCTCTACAGAAGTAGATAGCCCAATCTTCTTTCTGAGGAGTGGCTGGTATTGTCAGTCCTTTTAATTTGGCCAATCCAACAAGGATGTGAGCAATTTCATTGTGCCTGTATGCATTTCCCTAGTGGCTGATCTTCAAGATGTCTCACCTGCTTATTTTCCATCTAACTGTGTATGCTTGCGTGTGCACGTGCATGCGTGTGGGTGTGAGAAAAAGAAGTGTCTGTATGAATTTTTTGTCCACTTTGGTGAGTTTTTTGTTGCTTAATTATTGATTGTAAGAGTTCTTTATGTAGTCCTGTATACAAGACCTTTAGGAGTAATGGATTTTGCAGATACATTCACCCCATGTTCAGCTTGCAATTTCATTTTCTTAAGAGTGTCATTCTAAGAACAGCAGTTTTAAATTTTGATGAAATTGAATTTATCTTTTTTTTTTCTTTTCTTGATCATGCTTCTTATGCCCTAAGAAATCTTTCTTTAAACCAGAAAAAAATTTCTCCTGTATCTTCTTGTAGAAACTTTATAGGTTTACATTTAGGAATATGATCAATTTTATATTAAGTATGAGATACAAGTGAGGTGGTTATTATTGTTATTTTGACACATGATGTCTGTTCTGGTGTCACTTATTGAGAACACTTTCTAATTGAATTACTTTGGAATAATTTTCAAAATCAATTAATTATATAGGTGTCTGTCTGTTTCTGATCTTTCCTTTTCCACTAATCTATATGTCTATCATATGCCAATACTGCACTGTCTTGATTATTTTACATTTAAAGGTAAGTATTGAGATCAGATAAAGTGAGTTATCCAACTTTGATCTTATATTTCAAATTGCTTTGGCAATTTTGGATTCTTTTCTTTTCCATAAAAATCTTAAAACTATCTTGTCAATTTCTACCCCCCAAAAAAATCCTGATTAGATTTTAATAGGATATATGCTGACTGTATAGATAAATTTTGGAGAAAAAAGTTAACTACATGGAATCTTCAGATTTGTGAGCATGACATAGCTTTGTATCTATCTGGGGCATTTATAATTTTTCTTAGCAAAGTGTTGTACTTTCCAGTATGTAAACTTTCACACATTTTTTAGATTTATACTTATTTTACATATTTAATTGTATTGAAAATAGTGTGGCTTATTTCCAACTTTAAAAATTTATTGACAATATATATATAAATGCAATTAATTTTTAGATTTTACCTGATTTTTGAAGTTGATACATTCAATTTTTAGTTCTAGTACTTTTTTTTTGTAGCTCCTTGTTGTTATTAATGTAGACTCTCATGTTATATACAAATAAAATAGTTTTCTTCCTCTCTTTTCAAATTGTGTTTATTCTTTTCATTTGCCTTATTACACCTGTGATGACTTCCAGTATAGCACTGAATAGAGATAGTTGAATTGGAAAAAATTTGTCTTGCTTACAATTTTAGTGAAACAGTATTTAACTTATCATTAAGTATTCTGTTTGTTGTTAGTTGCTATCTAGTCAATTCCAACTCACGGAGACCCCAACTGTGCTGAGTAGAACTGCACTTCATAGGGTTATCAGAGGCATTACCTTTTGGAAGCAGATTGCCAGGCCTTACTTCCGAGGTGTCTCTAGGGGAATTTGAACCACCAACCTTTCAGGTAGTAGTCTAGAGCTTAGCCATTTGTATCACTTAACTATAGATTCTGTTTATCACTTTGTGGAAGATACTTTCTCTTCCAAGTTCTTGGAGATTTTATTAAATGAAAGGATGTTAAATTTTGTCCATTTTTTTCTTACATAGAGGATCACATTGTTTTCATTTTTGAGTCTGTTAATATGGTGAATTATTTTATTTGTGAATGTTGAAAAAATGCATTTGTGGATAAACACCACTTATCTTGATGGGTTATGAATTTTTATTTTGCTGAATTCAACTTGCTAATATTTTAATAATGATTTTAGCATCCATAGCATCTACAGTCATGAAAGACATTGGTATGTAGTTTTAATTTCTAGTTTTTCTCTTTTTTTTTGACATTAAAATGATGCAGATTTAATTAAAAACATCAAATAACATGCTTTGTTCATAATAATAGTTTTTGTTTGGAAACTTACTTTGTCTGATACTAACATAGTTAATCTGACTTTCTTTGGGTTAGGTTAGAGTGACAACTATTTCCATCCTTTTACTTTTTCAATATTCTTCATCCTTTTACTTTTAATATATCTCTGTCTTTATATTTTAAGTGTTTTATTATTATTATTTATTGTCCTTTTGGTGAAAGTTTACAGAGCAATTAGTTTTACATTCAACAAGTTATACAAATTTTGTTTCATAATATTAGCTGCAATTCTTAAGTTGATTTTTAATAGACATTCTTGTAACCAATTTGAAAATTTCTCTCTTTTAATTGAAGAAAAGCAAAAGGAATATAAAAATCACACATATGCCTTTCAATGATGATTATTATTAAAAAAGGAATGTAGATATTTAGGATTTTTAATTTTATAGTATTTATAAAATTATCATGCAAGTATTTATATTTATAGGGAATTATATTTAATGGGAATGTTTCATTGACCAATAAAATTGCTCACTGTAAAGTATATTTCCTAAAAATTTGTCTCCTTGTAGGTTTTTTGATTTGAATATTAGAAATCAGTCTTTTTCAATCTCTCTCAGACCAGGCCATTCAGCACTTACAGGATCAATGCAATAACAACAACAAGAAAAATCACCATGTACTTCACTCAAAGAGACATATTTATAATGAAGAAATCCCATCCTTGTCTAGATGCAAACAACGCACAGGGATGGCAGGACACCCAAAATATAGTGGGCCTATAATCCCCAATTTTTCTGAACAGAAGGATTTCCCACTAAGAAAAAATAAATTCTTCACTGGAAAATTTTAGAAGGAGACCTATAATTAACAATTTTTGTAATTACAGTCAGATTTGGAAATGGTAGTTAAAAAGAGACTTCAAAATCAGGTTTATGACATTGGATTTTCAATAAATTCTGTCTTTAATCTATTATTTTAATTATTAAAATTCATTTATTTCTTCTCTTACCCTTCCCCCATCCTCTTCAGTATTACTTTAGTTGGGATAACTAAGAGAATTTTTTTTCCTAATAGAATCAGTTTATATTTCCATGTGACCTTGGGGTATGTCTTGTAGTAACGATATTCTTGTTTCAAGAATGGATGCCAAGGTCAATTTATCAAAGTAAGTTCGATTAGAGAATTTTTTTGAACCTGAGAATCTAGTAAATGAAATTTTGTAAAATGGGGCAATACTGAATTATTGTTAGGAGGGTCCTGCCTGGAATTTCTAATATTGAAAGAAAAATGTGACTCTTTTATCTTTCAAGCAGATAATGAAATAATAGACAGTATATAACCATGGTAGCAATAGGATAGTTTTTTAAGCTGTGAGGACTGTATAAAGATTGTTAAGATTTCCAGATATTTCCAAGCACAGTTAAGTTTTAGATATATTTGTGCCATTACTATGCTTTTAAAATGTGATGTTTCCATACAAAATTATTAATAAATCTTACTGTCTTCCTGTCAACTTCTAAATCTTTTCATTTGTACCCTTTGTTAGGGTGTTGTCCCTGAATTTATTTAAACACCATATCACACAATATCAATATTGCCACCAATATGTAGTGATAATTTCCTTAGGCTTTACATCAATCTGAATGAATATGATAAAATAAGATTGTAAAGACAGGACCGTATCATGGTCTCCAATGCCAACTTACTCACCATTTTCTAATTTAAATTATTATTGTATTCATTATTTTTGTTACAATGTAATATACTTACCACATTATTGTATATTTGTGGAACTATTTGTTTTATATATTCTTCAGACTCTTCCCTTTCATTAACTCCTCATCCTTTTTCTTTATTACCAAAACTTCATTAGATTTAAAAAGGAAGTTTAAAAATAGTAATAACATTAAGTCAAAATTGTGTGTGATACAGGTTTTGAGGAGACAGAAGTGTGAGTAGAGAAAATAGACTTGGTCTTTGCAGAGTGAATCACTTTCTCAAAAATTTCACATTTGAGATAAATCAAAGGTTTAAAATATAAGAAATTTCACATATTTGAGTAGTCATTCAGCTCTAAATAATGGGGATTGATATTCCTGTCAAGAAGCCACCAAGTAAGGGATTTAGGTAATATGTTATTTTAAATTGATAGAATTATTTTTTCCCATTAATCTTAATACTAATTTAAGACCCAAAGTACTTGAGGATTTGAATGAGCATTCTCCATAATATAAATGTAAATAAATATTTTTAAACCTGTAAGTATTCTGCATTTGTCAGTAGTTTCTATAAAATGCAAATTTAATATGAATCTCTTTATTGATTGTACAATTTATTTTCTGAAAAATTGATGTAAATAGGAAATATTTTGTTATATATTTATTCTGAGCAAAAGATGTAGGATGCAGTTTTACTGACTCAAAGTGACTCAGAAAATTATGTGGTGTAAATGATTTTTTTTCATTTAATTTTACTTTTAAAATGTCAAAAATTAATTATTAATTCATCTAACAGTAATTTCTTTCATTAGAAACTGTACTCAACTTAGAAATTTTGGATGTCTCCTTAATATGTCAGAAGACCGAACCCTCAACACCAATATTGTAATGGTGACATTTACCTGATTTCAGCCATAGCTTAATTCATTGGCTTAATTCAATATTGAAGTTTTCATACTTTCTTAAGAAATGCCTGTGAGTCAACCTCTTTAGAAACATACAATACAACACTCACACATACAGAAACAGTTATTAGCTGTTACCTGACATACCTTCCAGGCTTTCTAAGACCTAGATTAACTGTCATCTTTTTTTTCCCCCATTTTTAAAGTTGAAAAATATTTATGATATGTGACCTGATTGTGTAGTTAGGCAAAAAGTGAAAAATGTCTACTAAAAGTTGATGTTTTATTGACTTAATTTTCTGGCTGTTGAAACAGGATTTTGCGAAACTTAAATTCACTTGAATAAATAACTGGAAAAACATTTGTATGGATTTTGTATCATTTTAAATTTAACTGTTCTAAAGTATCATTAGTAATATGTGTTGCAAGCACTTCACTATATAATTAGTACTATATGTGATATGTACTACTATGCAATATCAGAAACTTATTATTGTATGCTAAGCAACGTACTAGACATTTTGCATCCACTGTTTCATTCAATACGGAGCTCTGGTGGTACAATGGTTAAGGCATTAGGCAGCTAATCAAAAGATCGGCAGTTTGAACCCACCAGTTGCTCTGCAGGGAAAAGATGAAGCAGTCTATTTCTGTAAAGATTTTCAGCCACGGATACCCTATTGGGCGGTTCTACTCTGTCCTATAGAGTCGCTCTGAGTCAAAATCGACTTGTTGGCAACAGTTTAGTTTAATTTAATCCTCATAGAGAATGTACACTATATACAATAAGGACATTTAAATTAGACTGGCATGGCTTAGAATACTTTTCAGAAGCTGTGATACTTGAGTATTATCCTGCCTTAAACATATAATTTGTTTGAGTGAGGGCATGGTTAGCATTTTCCACTTGAAATAAAATATACAGTTTTGTCTCTTATTAACATAGCCAATTAAAAGCTGATAAAGATTGAACATAATTTGAATAGATTTAGTGTGTGCAGTTAAAATAAATCTCTTTATAATATACTGCACTGAATATTTTAAGTCATTGAGTCAAAATAAAGATGTAGTTGGAGATCACACAGCCAGTGTGTGGGAGTTGAAGTGGTACTAAAGCCAAGCCTTTCAATTTTGTACCTGAGTCTGTTCTCATTTCTATTAGAGAGTCAGCAAGCAAAGTTAACTGATATGGCGATAAGGCTGGAACTGTTATACATTTTCCTTACCTTTCCTGACCATTTCCATTATTCTCATCTAGATCTTGCTCTTTTGCTTGAGGGTTTACTTGAGAGGGGAGCTTGAAAGATTAATTGACTCTCTGAGATAAAGAAGGATAAGGAGAGTTGAAAGGCAAATTCTGCTTAAAGACAGAATTGAACATTGATAGAGAACTCACCCTTCCTCTTGCTCTATGGAATGAAAACATTATGCATATACTTAAACATTTAATATATTTGTTGTTGCTGTTATGTGCTATCGAGTCAGACCCGACTCATAGTGACCCCTCCTTGGGTTTCTGAGGCAGTATCACTACGGAAGTAGATTGCCCAACCTTCCTTCTGAGAAGTGGCTGGTGGTGCCCTAGCCACTATGCTACCAGAGCTATTAGCCCTTTGCTGGAATTCACAGATCAGTCAGTCTGTTCCTCCCTGGAGCTCATACAAATAGTCACAGAAGTAGGCATAATAGAAAGAAATTGGCCTATTAATGAATATGTGCATGGGTTAAATGAATTAAACAACCAAAGAGATGAGAAATGCTTCTAGGATGCAGTAATCCCTGAACTACTTCTTGACAAGTCAGAGGGCAAAAGTGCAGAAGTGTGTGGCAACCTCGGTCATGGAGTTTGTATAAGTGTCGAGGACAGTGGGAAAATATGCACAAAATAGGGGACTGGTGAGAGAAGGACCAGGAAAGGCAAACAAGCCTGAGTAACATTAAACACTACACTGAAAGAAGAGCTTAATCTTTGACTAGAAAGTAATGTTATTGTGTGCAATCCAAGGATCTGTTTTGACTCATAGGACCTTATTTGACTGAGGAGAGCTGCCCCATTGGGTTTTCTTGACTGAACTCTTAATGGGAGAAGATCGTTAGATCTTTTCTTCCAAGGACTTGCTCATGGGCTTGAATTACCAGCCTCTCTGTTAGCAGCCAAATGCTTAACTACTGCACCACAAGGATTCCTCTAAAAGTCAAAAGGGGATGTTAAAAGCTAAATAGCTTTTTCAAACAAACCCTTATACACAGATGTTCATAGCAGCACTATTCATAAGAGCCACAGGAAGAAATAGTTCAAATGCCTATGTATTCACTCATGGATAAACAAAATGTGATATATTTACCTATACAATGGAATTTAGCTATGAAAACCATGCATGAAAACAGTATGCTAAATGAAATCAGCCAGACACAAAAGACCTCATAATATCTGCTTCCATTTGAATGAAATATTCATAATAGGCAGATTCAATTAGTAATTGCCAGGGGCTGGGGAGGTGGAGTAGAATGATTGCTTAAAGGGCATGGAGCTACTTTTGGGGGTGATAAAATTGTTCTGCAACTAGATAGTGGTAATGGTTGCACAATATTGTAAATATACTGAATGCCACTGAATTTTAAACATTAAAATGGTTAAAATATGAAGTTTTTGTTTTGTTTTGTTTTGTATTTTACTGCAATAAGGAATAATAAATGAATAAAAATCTTAAGAGGTTAAAACTAAGGGAAATGGCAGGGATGGCAATGTCATGAGCAGTCATTTTGTTACATACATTACACCTGTGCAAGATGCTAGGCACTATGCCTGCTGCACAAAGTGGGCCAGCAAAGCATTGCTAATAAATCTTCTGCCAGGACATGAAAATTGCTTTATATTCCCCTTTAGAGTCATTGTTCTTTTCCAATACAGATGCTACAATACCTCTTTGAATGTAGGGCTTATGCCTGTTATTTTGTTCTAAGGCAACTCTAGGTACACAGTTACCCTTCAAGAAACTGACTTCATGACTATGCTAAAAATGGATATTAAATCTACATTTTGTCTCTGTATTATAAATCTAAAGCCCTAAGAGGCCCATTTCCTTAAGTGGTCCTTCCTCATTCTTTTAAGGGGCTATTCTTCATTTTTCAATTAAAGTGGGTTTGCTTTCCTCCTCACATTATTAATTAAGCAGTATAATTTTTTAGGTTGCATCAAAGTTTGTTTTTTCATCAAGGGCAATAATTTGGATAGCAGTTTATTTCATAATGTCTGTGTTGTTGTTGTCGTTATGTGCCGTCAAGTCAGACCTGACTCATAGCGACCCCTCCTTTTCTAAGTCCTTGGTAAAACACAGTAACCTAACGTGTTACTATTCCTTATGATTGTATAATACTTTATATTATTAGCTTAGCATATATCATACCAATTCAGTGAGCTGACTGAAGATGTGCCCTCAGATTTCCAGATGAGAAAACCAAGACTCAAAATAATTAAGTGACATGACATACATATAGAAGGCAGAGCCTGCACTCAGATTGAGACTCTCACATTCAACATAGTAATGGGAAGGAATTGGTTCTGACCTTGCACTGGTGCTAATTGATGGGTCCTTCATCCTGGTCGGCTGACATCTGTTAGGCAATATTAAAGCTGATCCTGCATAGACTGACTTTAAAAGTGTCCCTTCCTCTTCTCTTGGTCATGTTTCTTTTTGTTCCTTTTGCTGAAACCACAAGCAGACATTTGGTCAACTGTTATCGACTCTACATAGACGCTTCACTCTTAGACTTCTCCAATGGGTGATCTCAAGCTTTGAGAACATACAAAGTAACCGGAGAGAAGAAATAGTAAGAAGTCATGTTATTCTTTGATTGGGTTTCTTTTTCTTTTTCTTTTTCCCTTTAAGTTTATATTGTAATTTTGGGGAAGGTTTACAGAGCAATCAGTTTTCCACTCAACAATTCATACAAATTTTGTTTCGTGTCATTGATTATAATCCTCTCAATGTAGCATCACTCTCCCCACCTCCTCCCTTTGCTTCTTGTTTACGGTCCTCCTTCTCTCCTAACACTTCTTGCCCTCTGAACTTTGTCCTTGAGCAAGTGCTGAGCTCTTGATCTTGAATGGATGATTGTTCTAAGGAGGGTATAACTCCCTGTTGTTATTGTTCACCTTATAGACTTGCATGTTATTTGGCTTAAAATTGAGCAAAGAGGGTGAGTTCAGTTCCCAGCCTGATGGTTGACTAAAGGCTATAGTCACAAGGGTTCCACACATCTCTATATGACTACTAAGGCATTTTACTGTGGAAATAGCATTGGCTGAGGAAAAAAAAAAAAAAAAGGAAAAAGAAAAAAAATTACAAAATTCTGACATTTGAAAACTGTCATGGAATATTGATATTAAAATCCTACTAAGCCTGGGATTTTTTATGATTTTGAGTTTTGTTCCACATTTTTCTCCCACTTTATCCAGGAACTCTGGTGGCATAGTGCCTAAGGCATTTGACTGCTAACCAGAAGTCTGGTGGTTCAAATCCATCAGCCAATCCTCAGAAAGGATATTGGGCACTCTACTTCCCTAGTGACACTGCCTCAGAAACCCAAGGAGTGGTTGGTATGAGTCAGATCCAATTTGATGACATTGAGTTTGGTTTTTCATTTGGTTCCAAGTGGTCAGTAGTGGTAGCTGGGCATCACCTAGTTGGTAAAGGAAACCTTGATCAAAGATGAGTGCAGCATACATGCAGGAACTAATGATACAATTACATTGAAAAGTGATAGCCAGAACTAGGTGAGATTGCCTTGTTTTTCTGGTCTCACAAGTTTTGACTAGTTTTTAAGAAATACCTTTGAGCCTGGATCTGTGCAGTGTCTTTGTGATGTCAGAACACACCATTACAGGGACAATGATCTCATGGATTGCAATATATTTTTAACTCAGATATTTTTCACAGAGACTATAGTTATTACAAGGAGCTCTGATAAGGCATTTGGCTGCTAACCAGAAGGTTGGCAGTGGAAACCGTATGGGTCACTATGAGTCAGAATCAACTCAATTGATTTCTTTTTTTTTTTTTTTTTAGTTACTTGAGGTAAAAAAAAAAAAAAAAATGCCATACTCATTTTGACTCATGGCAGAGAACTTTGCTCCATAGGTTTCAGTGGCTGATTTTTTGGAACTAGATTGCCAGCCTTTCTTCCAAAATGACTCTGGATGGACTGGAACAGCCAACCATAGTTAGCAGTCACAGTTAGCATCTGTTCTGGTTATCTAGTGCCACTCTGACAAGAAATATACTACAAATGGGATAGCCTTAACAAACAGGAGTTTATTCTTACAATTTGGAGGCTTAAGTCCAAGTTCAAAGTGCCAGGTTCTAGGGGTGGGGTGAAGGCCCCTAAACCTTAGGGTCCAGCTCTGCCTCCTGTTCCTGGCCCACTGGAGCTAGAGGTGTTTCTTCACTCAGACAGCTGCCTGCTGCTGAGGCTGAGAAGCCCCAAGGTGGACAAGTAAAAAGGCACAGTCTCAATGTTACCAAACCACATGCAGGCCATTAACTTAAGTTCATTGTAACTCCCAAGGTCGGCAGAGCGTAGCAGTCTGCTGAGCAACGACACAGCTACATGCAGGGTCCAAGCATGCCATAGACTAGAGACCATTCCCAAAGCTGCTTCTTATATATGGGAAGCAGACCACATACCCAAAGCAGCTACTCAGCGGCTTGTGGTAGATCCCCATGGAAGTGATTGCCAGTCTCATCATGGGGAATAACTACCACCAGCTGCCCAGACACTCAGCCAGGCCCAGCCAAGTTGACACACAAACATAACCATCACAGCATCCAAGTACTTTGGCCATTTGCACTACCAGGAACTTTGTAGTTAATATACCAGAAAAATGCCACCTCAAGACATCTAATTGTGATTGCATATGCTGATGTAGCAAATATCTTCTTCATGGATACACATAAGAATCCCACATTCCTGCACAATTAACTATTCCACACTTTGGTAATGAATTAGACACTTTGGGAAGTTGCATTAAGTAATCTCTAAAACTGAAACACCAAACTCCCATCTAGTCGAATTTGGCTCATGGCGACCCCCTTTGGGTTTATGAGACATTAAATCCTTACTGAAGCAGATTGCCCAGTCTTCCTTCCATGGAGCAGCTGGTGGGTTTGAACCTTCAACCTTCTGATTAGCAGTCAAATGCATTAGGCACTATGCCACCAGAGCTCCTGCAAGCTCTGGTGCAAATAAAATCTGCAAAATAAAAATCTTTTCTTAGATTATGTCTAAATGACAACAGCTGTGCATCTATTGGTAGATGTTTACTGGTTATGAATCTAGTTACTTTGGTTTTAAATATGATTAAATCCAATTACTATTTGTTGTTGTTGTTGTTAGGTGCCATTGAGTCGCTTCTGACTCATAGTGACCCCATGCATAGCAGAACGAAACATTGCCTGATCCCACACCAGCTCTATGATCCTTGCTATACTTGAGCCCATTGTCACAGCCACCATGTCAATCCATCTCGATGAAGGCCTTCCCCTCTTTCATTGACCCTCCACCTTACCAAGCATGACATTCTTCTCCAGGGAATGGCCCCTTCTGACAACGTGATCAAAGTAGGTGAGACAAAATCTGGCCATTCTCACTTCCAAGGAGCATTTCAGGTGCACTTCCTCCAGGACAGATCTGTTAGTTCTTTTAGCAATCCATGGTACTTTCTGCATTCTTTGCCAGCATCACAACTAAAAAACATCAACTCTTCTTCAGTCTTCCTTTTTCATTGTCCAGCTCTCACATGCATATGACGAGGTGACTGGAAATATCATGGCCTGTGTCAGGTGAACCTTAGTCTTCAAGGAGACATCCTTGCTCCTCAGCACTTGAAAGAGTTCCTTCACAGCCAACCTGCCCAGCGCTACATTAATATTTAGTATTTTAGTAATCATAGGTCCTGTCACTCAGAGTTTCAATGCCTTCAGCATCTGTAAATTAACTGCATACAAATATGTCATGCCTAAAATTTTTTCCCACAGTAGTAATAATTATGCTTCTAATATTAATTTAAATAGACGGAATTTAACGGACATGTGTGTCTTGCCAACCATTGCTACATACATTATTTTATTTAATCCTTGAAGCAACAATGTGAGATAGGTATTTTGTCAATTTTGTAGATGATTAAACTGATTATCTGAAAGATGACATAGTTAATAAGAAAACAGAATTGAAACATAGATCTGATTCAAAGCCCATTTTCTTAACCATTATTTTAAATAAATATATAATTCCTATAATTGCATAAAAGAGTCCTGGTGGCACAGCAGTTAACCACTCAACTGCTAACTGAAAGGTTTGTGGTTTGAACCAATGGTTTGCCAATCCTCGAAGAAAGATATGGCAGTCTGCTACCACAAAGATTACAGCCTTGAAAACATTCTGGGGGCAGTTCTATTCTGTCCTATAAGATCTTTATGAGTTGGAATTAACCTGATGGCAATGCATATAATAATACATAAATATAAAATTATATAATAAATTAATAATATCATAGAATGCTGTTTCAATGCTGATTGATACCATATTTTTCTAGCTGTTTACTGGCTCCTTTATTTCAACTGTTATTAATCTTTGACCATATCCTTTCCCAGTAGAGAAATAAAGCTGCTCAACTTTTCAGCTTGTAAGAGCTGACACTTTTATTTATTTATTTATTTATTTATTTTCTGTGAAAATGACTTGAATCCAGGTGCAGTTTAAAATCCCAAAGGATGACTTACACTGTATCCCAAACACCAGGGCTCCTCTTCAAAGGAGAGAACAGTGGAAGAAATACTTTGGAGTGAAATGATGTTGCACAGGCCCATCTATCCTCTCCACCAACGGAGAGCTGTGAACTCTCTTGCTGGGCAGTCAGTAGGTTGTAAATTTTCTGCAAGCCTGTGCGTCTTAATGGATAACACTTGTAGTTGGGCCTGGGAGATATGTTGTGCTCTGAAATGTGGTTGCTTAGTGGACATAACACCTGTTAATCATGTTGCCTTCTGGAATAGTTTACTCCTTCTTGTCTTCCACCAATAACAGTGCCTCACCCAAGCACACTGCAAATTCCAGTCAATAATCTCCTCATAGCTTCTGTCTAATTCTCAGAGAGATGAGACCATCAGATTTTTCCCTTTGTGCTTGCAGTGAGGTAAACCTGGCCCTCACCCCTGAGTCATTCTTCTTAGCATTGCTCCATACTATGTTTTTGTTGGTTTGTTTGCTTTATGATATATTGTTGTTGTTAGCTGTCATTGAGTCAGCCTCCACTCACGCAACCCCGTGCACTAAGGAACAGAAAATCCTGCATGGTCCTATACCATCCCTATGATCAAGATGGATTGAACCTTGATCAATTGAACCTTGATTGATTGAACCTTTGTATCCATAGGTTGTTCATTGACTGGAGTGGATCACCAGAATTTTCTTCCCAGTCTAGGATAGCCTAGAAGTTCCACTGAAACCTGTTCAGCATCATCACAACCCCCAAGCTTCCAATGACAGACAGGAAACAGCAGTGCATGAGGTGCATTGGCTGGGAATGAAATCCAGGTTTCCTGCATGGAAGGTGGCAAATCTATCACTGCATGACTACTGCCCCAGACCTCACACTATAGCTAGCTTTGTCTTCATTTATTTATTTTTTCTCAATAGGACTTTTACTTTCTATCTATGTATTTGACTGAGCAGCACTAAATGCTTAATTATAGCCAACATACTCTTCACTTTTATTTTTACAGTTTTGGCTTTAATATAACAAATATTTTCTGAGTTAATATTTCACAGTAGTCAGTTTCTTTAGGAGTTCTTCAAATCTGAATTCATATCCTGGCTCCACCACTTACTATCTATGTAAACTTAGGCAAGTTTACAAAAATTGTAAACAATGATTATTATTTTATCATAATTCAATAGGCAAGTTCCTACTCTTTTCAACCAAAGTAGTTACCCTCCTAATAAGACTTTTCCTCCATTCATTAAACCATATTATTTAGTGGATAAAACAAAAATATGATACAACTCTCTTTTAGGTCTATATTAGCAAACTGTCCTCAGAGGTTCTGTTCTGGTGTAACTCCACATTTTTATCCATTGAGCAAGTATTCTCTCACTCCAACTCACTGCCATTGAGTCAGATCCATCTCATAGTGATCTCTCCTTGCGTTTCTGAGGTGGTATCTCTGTGGAAGTAGATTGCCCAACCTTCCTTCTGAGGAGGGGCTAGTGGGTTTGAACCACCAGCCTTCTGGTTAGCAGTCAAATGCCTTAGACACTGCGCCACCAGAGCTCCCTTGAGCAAGTATTAGACTTTGAATTTTGTTTTTCTTTTCCCTTTCTCTTTTCAGTGACAGTCAGTAATATGAGGCATAGAAGGTATATGCCAGGAAATAAATGATTGACTAAAGCATGGATATGACATGTTATCTATGTGGCTTGTAATTAAATACCTTTTATGTAGTAAGGTCATATATATTAATATATTAATATGTATATTTAGTTTCTATATTTTTTCTTTAGCTTTAAGAAATCATGGTTTCAAAAACATTTCCCCTTCTATATATAGAACACATATCTCTAAGTAAACAGATTATTTTGAGCTCTAAAATAATTGAAATATATTAAGTTTGTAATTTTTTTAGATTTTAATAGCATTGCATGTACTGAATTCCCAATAAGAATATTAGAAGAATTAAATGTATGAAGCCTGACGTTAGATTCTTTTTTTTTTTTTTTTAAGAATCTAGAACAAATAATTAAATAAAATTATTTTTTTCAAAAATTTTTACTGTCATTTGGGTGAAAAGAACATATAGTTTTAATATCAATATTCCATGACAGTTTTCAAATGTCAAAATTTTGTGTGTGTGTGTGTTGTGTGTGTGTGTTCTTTTCCTCAGCCAATGCTATTTCCATAGTAAAATTCTTCTAATTCTGTAAACTACTAAATGATTCTGATACAAGTGAAGCTCATCAGAGTTGGTGTTTTTGGTGCCTTTAAACAACTAAATAAATATTCTGATGAGCCTAGGGACAAGTCTCAAACCATAACAAGTCTCAAAATTGAATGATAAAGGGACCTTGAGAAAAACAGCCCTGTAATTAAAAACCAGTCTCTCCGCAACTGCAAATAGATTGGAGCATATTAATTCATTTATTAAAAATTACTTGAGAATTAACATACATTATTCAATGACTAATTGTTCTGTACTGAGTTATGGCTCTAGGCTATCAATTCTAAGACAGGGGAAAGGAATTTTTGGTGTAATGCAAAAACAGTTGCTAATAATATTTTTTTATTACATTTGCAAGAGTTAATTGCTTCTACTTTGAACTAGCTTTTAAAATGGTTGTTGTTGTTGTTGTTATATGTCGTCGAATCGAACCCGACTACTAGCGACCCCTCCTTGGGTTTCTGAGGCAGTATCACTATGGAAGGAGATTGCCCAATCTTCCTTCCGAGGAGTGGCTGGTTGGTTTGAACCGCCAGCCTTCTGGTTAACAGTCAAGTGCCTTAAGCACTCACTATGCTACCAAGTGGTAGTCCTCATGAACACTCAGTTTGAATAATTTCTTCAGTGAGACACCATGGTTTATGAAGAAGAAAATACAGCCTAGGATAAAGAGCATGAGTTGTGGCCTTGCAAATGCCAAGTTTTGTATTCTGGATCCATTCCTTAATTTTTGTATAATGTTGGGCAAATTGCTTAACTTTTCTGAACTTTGCTAATTTTTTATTTATAATATGGGGACATCAATACCTATTTTGAAAGGGTATTGTGAGAATGAAAAGAAATCTATTTGACAGACTTGGTGAATAACTCTTACTGCCAAAAGTTAGCTATTTGTTTTTATCAACATTAATCCAGTTTAAAAGTCTCCCTACGCACCCACATACTCTATGGAAATGTAGCCCTTGGAGCAATTGACCATCGGGCACCAGAGGGGCAACATTCAGATGTAGGAAATGAAGGACAAACAGGAGTGCATAAATATGAAGGGCATGAAGGGGCTCAGTTACATGGCAGGGAGGGGAGGAGACTGTGTTAGGGTTGGGCATGGTAAATGGGGAGTGAAACTAAATGTACAGGTAATGTTGAATGTGAAGCAAACTCTTAAATAAAAAATGAGATAAATTTTTTAAAAAAAGTCTTCCTAAAATCTTCTGGTAAAGTTAAATATGATTCACTTCTGAATATTGTAAAATTTTAAACCTGAAATGAGTTTTGTTTTTTTCCCCCTAGGTTGCACGGCCTTAGTAGGAACCCAAGTGTTGCAGTGGTTAAGCACTGAGCTGCTAACTGAAATGTTATTAGTTCAAACCCACCAGCTGCTCCATGGCTTAAAGACGTGGCCGCCTGCTCCCATAAAGATCACAGCCTTGGAAACACTCCGGACTGTTCTACTCTGTTCCACAAGGTTCTTAGGAGATGCATCGACTCAATGCAGTTTTTTTGTTTGTTTATTTGCTTATTATTATCATTTTTTAATGGACCTGGGACTCATTTATCGCTTATACAGCTTCAATCATGTGCCAAACATTGATCACTTGTGTGTGGTAGGCATTAAGGTAGGTGGTGAAGAGCACAAAGAAAGGAATAATAGATTGCTACATAAGTATGTAATGAACATACAGCATCATTCAAATAATGTGAACTGAACACATTCTTTGCATTAAGGACTACATCAAACACATAACAAATGAGTTTAGTGCCAATTTCAGTGTACAAATAGTTATTCAATAAATCTAAGTTTATTTTCCATAACTGAAAATAATTTATATTTCAGTTTCTTTCTGTCAACAAGTGGAAACATACTCCCACTTTTTAAAATATTTTCCTTTCTTTTTTCTCATTATTACACTTAATTTTTTATAAAGAGTATTGGTATTGTTCTACCCTTTTCTTCTACACTATGGAAAAAACTATGTATGACTCTTACTAGTTCCTTAAATGTTTACAAGATTTTTACCTCTGATTCTTTTCTTGGCCTGTGTTTTTCTTGGTGCAAAGAATTTCCATATGGATTCAATTACTTTATTAGGTATGAGAATGTTGTTGTTGTTGTTATGTGCTATCAACTCAGAGCTGACTCATAGCTACCTCTCCTTGGGTTTCCGAGGTGGTATCACTACGGAAGTAGATTGCCCAACCTTCCTTCTGAGGAGCGGCTGGGAGGTTTGAACCTTATATATCTTCTTGTGTCAATTTTTATAAGTTTGCTTTGTAAATAATTTATTATTTTATCTAAATTTGTAAAATACTTTAGAGTACAGTCCATGATACTTTCTTATGTTTATGGCCTTTGGGTTCTAAAGTGAGGTTCACTTTTTAATCTTGATACTAATAATTTTCTTTCTTTTTCTATTCTTTCTTCTGTTTATTTCTCTGTCTTTTACATCATTCTCACCAAGGCTTTGCCAATTTCTTTAATCTTTTATAGAACCAATTTTGTTCTTTATGGATTTTTCTCTATTACATTTTTTTTTGTTTCATTGATTTCTGCTCTTTTCTTTATCATTGCTTCCCTTTATTTATCTTGGATTCAATAGTATATTCTTCTCTTAGCTTCTTGTAATGGAAGATTAGGTAATTGATTAGCTGTCTTTTTTCTGTTGCAGTTATTTGCTTAAGAGTATATACATTTCCTTCAACAATGTTTTAGGTGAGTCCCACAAGTTTTTCTATACCTTATTAAAATCATTTAGATAAAAATCTTTTCAAATTCCTGCTCCTATTTTTTAAAATTAGACACCTGAATGATCTTATAATGCATTGCTGTATTTCACAAACAATTGGAGATTTTCTAATTATCTTTTATGTTTTTGTTTTCTAGCTTGATTTCACTGGGGACAAAAGAATCTTCAATTTTTATAAATGAGTAGTTGAAAAGAATATAGAATCATAAGTACTCAGATCCTTTACTTCTTTCCTGATATTTTGTCTTTTTTAAAATAATATTTTATTGTATTTTTGGTGAAAGTTTACACAGGAATTTAGGTTCTTATTTAATAATTTCTATATATAATGTTTAGTCACATTGGTTATATTTTTCACAATGTGTCAACATTCTCATTATTACTGTTCTGGTTGTTCCATACCTGTTAATCTAGCTTCCCTGCCTTCTTTTACATTCTCTGCTTTAGGATAAATACTGACCATTTGGTCATATATAGATGATTTCTTAAAAGAATATAGTACTCTCAGGTGATATTGTTTATTTTATGAGCCAATCTTTTATTTTGCTGACAGTTCACACTTAGTGTGGTTTTAGCACAAAGTTTAAAGAATATCTCAGGGCAATAGTGCTCAGGGGTTCATCTAGTCTCTACTGGTCTAGTAAATTCGTCCTTTAAAAGAATTTACATTTTATTCTTAATTTTTGTCCCATTTCTCCATCTGGGACCATCTATTGTGTCCCTGGTCAGAACAGTTGGTAGTGGTAGCCAGGCACCATCTAGTTCCGATTGCAGGATGGATGAGGGCATGGTGTGTATATACACTACACACTAGTTTCTTCTTCAAGGCCTGTATTTCCTTCTTTCTTTTTTGCTATAGATGAGTAGAGAGCAATACTTCTATCTTATGATTTCTTGTCCTTGTTGATGTTTTTGTTGTTCATTTGCTTGTTTGGTCTTTCAGTTCTAGTTATATATGGACAAAAGTGATCTATTCAAATGTTCTGGAGTTTTCTATTTTTCTTTACTTCTTGTTAATTTTTAATTGATATGCTTTGAAGCTCTTTTATTTATAAAGAAGTTTAGAAGTGTCAAATATTTCTCTTATGCCTATGAAATGCTCCTTTTATCTCTAGTAATGGTTCTTGCCTCAAAGTCCTACCTTTTCTAATATTAATATAGATATTTCAGCTTTCTTTTGAATAACATTTGCATGGTAATTTTTTTCTTCTTTACTCTTCAATATATCATTTTCCATAAATTTGATGTTATCTTTGAAGATTTTATTATTATACCTTTTAAATACCATCTGTCAATCTCTATCTTTTAAATAAAATGTTAATTTATTTTATACTATTATTTACCTAGTTTTGTCCCATTTCATTTATATTTCTTTATTTTCATATCCTGCACACAAAATATTTTTTATCATTCCATTTTAATTTGCATTATTTTGTTAATTGCCATGTCCAGCAAAACTGCACAGGCCATGAAATGAAGTGACATGAAAGGATTAATGTGTTTTTTTAAAAGGAACAGGAGTCAGATGGACTCCCTGCATGTTCTGCGAGAGTGACCACTGATGCTTTTGTTCTACTTTATTTATATATTTATACATGATTACATTGTCACTCTTGGAATCCATACAATCAGCTTATTATCTACAGAGTTAAAGTTTTACTCCTCTATGTGCTCAAGGACAACTGGTGGTCATTAAAACAATCACAGAAGTCTCCTCAGGAATAAGGAGAGTAAAATGATAAGTGACCCAAAGTATGAAACATCCCAA
>NW_006921734.1:3456785-3457495 GCF_000298275.1 Orycteropus afer afer
GATATATCAAGCAAATGGCAACCAAAAAAGAGCAGGAGTGGTAATATTAATTTCTGATCAAATTTACTTTAAGATAAAAACTACCACAAGGCAAGGAAGGACATTATATAATGATTAAAGGATCAATTGAACAAGAAGATGATGTAAATATAATAAATATCTATGGACCCAATGGAAGAGCCCAAAATACATAAATCAGAGTTTAACAGAATTGAAAAAGGCAAATAGATCACTCCACAATCATAGTAGAAGACTTCACTACACCACTTCCAATGAAAGATAGAACAACTGGAAAGAAACTCAACAGAGATGCAGAAAAGCTAAGCTAAATAATACAATCCGCCAACTTGGCCTTATTGACATCTAACACCCAACAACAGCATAATATGCATTTTTTCCTAATGCACGTGGAACATTCCCCATAATAGAACATATGTTAGGCCATAATGCAAGCCTTCATAAATTTAAAAACATTGAAATACTACAAAGCATCTTCTCAGATAACAATACTATCAAATTAGAAATCAACAACAGGAGATCAATGGGAAAAAAGCAAACTCATGGAAACTGAACAACACCCTCCTTAAGAAAGAGTGGGTAAGAGAAGAAATAAAAATTGACATTCAAAAATTCCTTGAATCAAACAAGAATGAAAACACAACACATCAAAATATTTGGAACACAGCAAAAGCAGTGATCAGAGGCCAATT
>NW_006921734.1:3458005-3459763 GCF_000298275.1 Orycteropus afer afer
ATCAAAAATTACCAACAACAAAAAAGTTCTGGCCCAGATGATTTCCCCAGAGAATTCTACTGAATAGTCAAAGAAGAACTGACACCAATCCTACTCAAACTACTCCAAAACAGAGAAAATTCATTTTATGAAGGAAGTATAACCTTGATACCAAAACAAGGCAAAGACTTCACCAAAAAGGAAAACTATAGACCAATATCCCTCATGAACATAGATGCAAAAATCTTCAACAAAATTCTAGCCAATAGACTCTAACAACATATCCAAAACATAAATCATTATGACCAAATGGTGCTCATATTAGGTATGCAAGCATGGTTCAACATTAGAAAACAAATCAATATCATCCACCACATAAATAAAACAAAGGAAAAGAGCCACTTGATCATATCAATTGATGCAGAAAAGGCATTTGTTGAAATCCATTACCCATTCTTGATCAAAACTCTCAGCAAAATAGGAATAGAAGGGACATTCCTCAATATAATAAAGGGCATCTATGCAAATGCTTAAGGCACTTGACTGCTAACCAGAAAGCTGGTGGTTCAAACCCACCAGCCACTCCTCAGAAGGAAGGTTGGGCAGTCTACTTCAATAGTGATACTGCCTCGGTGACCCATGGAGGGGTCGCTATGAGTCGGGGCCTACTCGATGGCACATGACAACAACAGCAACATGCAAAACCAACAGCCAACATTATTCTCAATGGAGAGAGACTGAAAGCATCCCCCTTGTGAACAGGAACCAGACAAGTATGCCCTCTATCACCACTTGTATTCAACATTGTATTGGAAGTCCTAACCAGGGCAATAAGGCAACAGGGAAATCATGACATCCAAATTGGTAAAGAGGAAGTCAATCTATTCCTATTTGCTGATGATATGATCCTGTACCTAGAAACCCAAGAAACTCAGTCAAAAATCTACTGGAACTGAGAGATTTAGCATCATGGCAGTATACAAGATCAACATCCAAAAATCAGCTGGATTTCTCTACACCATCAAAGAGATTGTTGAAAAAGAAATAAGTAAATCAATAAAATTTACAATGGCTACCAAAAAATAAAAAACTTGGAACTAAGTCTTACCAGGGACACAAAAAACATGTAAAAAGAAAACTATAAAAAACTACTTCAAGAAACCATAAGAGATCAACATAAATGGAAGAACATACCATGCTCATGGATAGGAACATTGAACATAGTGAAAATGTCAATTCTACCCATAGCAATCTATACATTCAATGCAATCCCAATCCAGATCCCATCAACATTCCTTAAGAATATGGAAAAGACAATCACTAACTTTATGTGGAAAGCAAAGTTCCTTCTGATAAGCAAAGCATTATTGAAGAAGAACAAAATAGAAGGTCTCACACTGCCAGATCTCAAAACCTACAACTATACAGCCACAGTAGTCAAAACTGTCTGCTATTGGTACATGGACAGACACACAGACCAATAAAATAGAATTGAGAACCCAGAAATAGATCCATCAATCTATGGTCAGCTGATCTTTGACAAAGTGCTGAAATCCATTAAATGGGGAAGAGATTGTCTGTTTAACAAATGGTGCTGGCAAAACTGGAGATCCATTTGCAGACAAGTGAAACAAGATCTGTACCTCACACCATGCACAAAAACTAACTCCAGATGGATCAAATACTTAAATGTGAAACCTAAAACAGTAGAGCTCCTCAAGGAAAAACTAGAGGGAAATTTATGGGCCCTAAAATATATTGCATAGGAGCTCTGGTAGT
>NW_006921734.1:3462054-3462644 GCF_000298275.1 Orycteropus afer afer
CACAGAAAGACAAATATTGTATTAGTCCGTTATTGTAAAAAGTCAAGGGAAGGTTTATATGTGGAAGGAAATTTTCTTTGTTTGTTACTAGGGGTGGGAGGGGTGGGGAGAAGGGAACACTGTCAGATAGGTAGAGACAAGAATTGATTTGGGTGAAAAGAAGGGCAATGTACCAAATGTGAGTGATCCATACAGTGGCATTGAGGAAGAGGAAGATTTAGAGAGGGGAATTGGAGGTATAAACAAAAAAGATGATTCCTTTTGCACATACAGTACTGTGTATCAGTAAAGGCAAACATTGATATATGGATGGATAGGTAGGGACATGTTGAACTGTTAGGTATGTCCATGCAGGGAGGAGTGTGCCCAACACTATGTATAGGGTTGGCAGATAATATTTCTACAAGTATATTTGTATGTTCTGTAAGAATTCCCAGGTATATGATAGAGCTGACAAGAAACAAGGTTGTAGTCAGTTCTTGGACACAGCCAACTACAGAGGAAGCAAATAGTTGGACCCGTGAGCTCAGGACCATAGTCACAGGGGACAACAAGCTTAACTGGTATAACATATAACACAAAAACATTGT
>NW_006921734.1:3464319-3465473 GCF_000298275.1 Orycteropus afer afer
TTACATAGTAAAATAAAGGAAAGGAACCACATGATCATATCAATCAATGCAGAAAAGGCATTTGATAAAATCCAACACCCATTCCTGATCAAAACTCTCAGCAAAATAGGAGTAGAACCGACAGTTTTCAACATAATAAAGGACCTATATACAAAACCAACAGCCACTTTATTTTAAGTGAAGAGAGACTGAAACCATTCCCATTGTGAATGGAAAGCTGACAAGGATGCCCTCTATCACCACTTCTGTTCAAGACTGTATTGGAAGTCCTAGCCAGAACAAAAAGGCAAGAAAGGGAAGTCAAAGGCATCCAAATTAATAAGGATGAAGTAAAGCTATCTCTATTTGCTGATGATATGATTCTTTATATTGAAAACCCAAGAGACTCAGCAAGAAAACTACTGGAAGTAATTGACAGATTAAGGATAGTAGCAGGATATAAGACAAGAATACAAAATTCAGTTGGATTCCTCTACACCAGCAAAGAGATTGATGAAAAAGAAACAAAGAAATCAATACTATTTACAATAAACCAAAACGAAACTCACTGCCATCCAGTCGGAACCGACTCATAGCAACCCCTCCTTGCGTTCCAAAGCAGTATCCCTAAGGAAGTAGATTGTCCAATCTTCCTTCTGAAGGAGTGGCTGGTGGGTTTGAACTGCCAGCCTTCTGGTTAGTAGTTAAATGCCTTAGGGACTACACCACCAGATGTTGTTGTTAGCTGCTGTCGAGTCATTTCTGACTCATAGCGACCCCGTGCACAGCAGAATGAAACACTGCCAGCTCCCACGTCAGCACCAGGATCCCTGCTATACTTGAGCCCATCATCACAGCCACCATGCCAATCCATCTCATTGAAGACCTCCCCCTCTTTCATTGACCCTCCATCTTCCCAAAGCATGACATCTTTCTCCAAGAAATGGTCCCTTCTGACAACATGACCAAAGTAGGTGAGATGAAGCCTGGCCATTCTCACTTTCAAGGAGCATTTTGGGTGCACTTCCTCCAGGACAGATCTGTTAGTTTTTTTAGCAGTTCATGGTACTTTCAACATTCTTCACCAGCACCACAACTCAAAAGCATCAACTCTTCTTCGGTCTTCCTTATTCATTGTCCAGCTCTCACATGCATACGAGGCAATTGGAAATATC
>NW_006921734.1:3468033-3474701 GCF_000298275.1 Orycteropus afer afer
GCTGGGTTAGAAACACCAGTGGCTCAACCTCAAAACTCACATCAACACGTCACCACAGTAGGACCAACCGACAGACAAGTTTACCTCCCTGTGGGAAACTTCTCTTACCACCCCTCGCTTTTTTATCCCCTTTCTCCCACGGTCTCACCCTGCTGCTTTGGGTGTTCCTGAGTTCCCTCTTCTCACCTGGATCCTTGGGGCTGACTGGTCCTCTGTCCGAGTTCCTGGCTCCTACTATTTACAAAAACAGCTACTACTACTACTACTACTACTACTACTACTACTGCTACTACTACTACTAGTACTACTATTCGTCCTCCTCCTTCTCCTCCTCCTCCTCCTACTACTAAAATACTGGGGAATAAATCTTAGCAGGGACACAAAAGACCTGCACAAAGAAAACCGCAAAGCACTACTTCAAGAAACCAAAGATATCTACATAAATGGAAGAACATACTATGCTCATGGATATGAAGATTGAACATTGTGAAAATGTCAATAATACCTAAATAATCTGTGCATTCAGCACAATCCCAATCCAGATGCCACCAACATTCTTTAGAGATATGGGGAAAGAAAAAAGAAAATAGCTTAATTTTTTCAGGTATTGCTTTTGAAATTTGTTGGGCAGGGTCAAATGAGTACTTAGTCTAGGGTTTATTATTCTGTATCACTGAGGCATGACATTTCTGTATATTCTATCTAGCGCGTCAGACAGTCTGACTGATGAGAAAGAATTTTTTTTTCTTTTCACCGTTCTGTGAAAAACTGAATAGTTCCTTCAAATCCTTTCTGGGTATTTTGTTTCTTGGCTTGATGTGGTTTTCTCACATGCATGCATTGACCAATTCCAGGAGGACCCTTTGCAAGTCTTAATAGTCTTCTTTTTGTTCAGTTCTTTTCTTTCCAATGTTTTGTCCTTCACATTCTATTTTGCTGTCTGTGGACTCATCTCTGTTCTTCAACTCAGAGAGTTTCTCTGACACCACTTGTATGCTTCCTCCCTGCATTGTGGCCTAGAAATTCTTTCAGGGAAGTAAACTGAAACAAACTTAGGGCTCACTTAGTTTGTTTCCTGCATTGACTGTTGTTCATTTTCTTGAACACTGTTGTTTAATATCTTTTACCTGTTTTAGCTTGATTCTTGAAGGAAAAGGATAATTTCAGTCACTATTACTTGCCTGGAAGGAAAAGTCTGAATTTCCATATACTTTAATATGGTAATATAATTCGTAAAATTTTATCTGTTACATTTTGAGATAAAATGAAGAGTCTACTCAAATTATATGGATGAGAATATGTTTTAATTATAATTACATTTATAGTAAGGATAGTACCTTCCATCACAAGTCACTGTCATGCAGATATTCTTTAAAAGTAGATTTAAATCTCTGTTGAGATTAAGTATTTACTACGTTTCATGCATATATTAAAGGACTATGCATTTCCTTCTCATTCTCTTCCCTATATGTAATATAATTAATTAACTTACTTATATCAAATTATTAAGAAACAAGAGTTTATCTTAATTTTCAAAATATTTAATTAATCTTATTAGAAAGTGTAAAGCAAAACTAAAAAAAAAAAGAAGAAAGAAATTAAATCATTAGATCATCTGAAGAAGGAAACAAAATTTTTGAACACTGTTTTATAATTTGTCAAAGTTCAGTCAGTTGGTACTTATTTTTTAACCTGGACTCATAATAGTATAACATCTCCAAAGTGTAAAAAGAAAATCTTAAGAATAAATTAAACAACACTTTAGTAACTGTCACCTTAGCCTTTTAAGACTGTTCTTTAATTCATTAGCTTTGCTTATATAACTTGACTAAAACATAGTAAGCTAATGAGAAATACCACAGAGGTCTAGAAACCTGAAGGTGATGTACAGCTCTATTATTTTGGCAGTCCCATGCTGAGGGACATTGGGAAAAGTGCCTTACTCTTAACTTCCTGACAACACTAAGCAAAATAAAATAAAATAAATATATATATTATAATACAGAAAATGAAAAAGAGAATTTATACTTTTCTTATAATAAGATTGCAGACATATATCATAATAGGAACCTCGACTCAGATTTGCTCTAAAGCTTTTGGAACATACGTTGGTGTTTAGAGATAACAGCTGCGATCTTCTTTTAATCAGGTCAGATGATTTCATTCATAGTCATAGAGATGGTATTTGACCCACTTTATTGATGTTTGCCCTGTACCAAGACTAAAACCCTTTTAGAATTTCCTTGGTGTTAAGCATAAATTTATTGTATAGTAAATTAAATAATCTTATTTAAAACAGGTCTCAAAGACAATGACATAGAATAAGTATCAGATGGTAAAGAAATTATTTTAATTGCATCTATATTTTTATATTTGGGCAATCTACTTCTGCAGTGATACTGCCTCAGAAACCCAAGGAGGGCTCACTATGAGTTGAGTCCGACTCCATGGCACAAAACAACAACAACAACAATAACATATTTTTATGTTAATAAAACATTGAGTAATTTAATGAAAAAGTGGGTATATTGATTTCATGACAAGTAAAAGTAATTATGAATATATATTTAATAGTTACAAACAATCCTCTTTTGGTTATTTGAAAATCAAAGAATGCTTTATAAATATCGAACATATATTTATAAAATATCTTACTAGAAATTTTTATATGATCTGAAAATGTTACAAGTTTTATGTATTTGTTATCTTTGGATAGTATTTGCCAAATAGAAGAGACCTTAGCAAGTTAAGAGTGTGAATTTACTCAGAAACAATTTAATGTGTTTCCATTTGAAAGTTGTGCTATAGAACAGAGTTTAAGTCTGTTTTTCCCTATCAAAAAATTACAAAAAACAGTGGAAAGATATGTCTATTTTCCAACACATTTTATACTTTTTGAGTAACATAATAATAAACCAGAAACCAAACGCACTGCCTTCCTTCGAGTCAGATCCAACTCATAGCTTTGGGTTTCCGAGGCGTTATCACTACAGAAGTAGATTGCCCAACATTCCTTCCGAGGAGTGGCTGGTGTGTTTGAACCGCCAGCCTTCTGGTTAGCAGTTAAATGCCTTAGGCACTATGCTACCAAAACTCCCAACATAACAATAAATGCAGAGAAATTTGAATAATGAGGAGAAAGCTAATTAGTCCATATCTGCAAATAAACAAAAGAATCGAGAGAGAGAGAGAGAGAGAGAGAGAGAGAGAGAGAGAGGAAAAATAAAAATCCTGTCTATAAATACTACAAATCTTGTTTATAAATGCACCAGCAAATATTGAAATATTCAAAATTAAGCCAGACATGGTATTACATTCAGAGTTATATGCCACTTTCATTTCAAATATCTTCAGGCTATTTCTCTTGTAAATTAATTATGTCAGCACCAATGAAAACACTGTACCTATTTTAGGAAGAAAATCAATAGATTTCAGAAATTATTTCCTACCTACATGTGCTGTTGAGATTGTTCAATGACATCTCTATGCAATCATTTTCTTTCCCCTTGTTATGTAGATTTACTTATTCTACAAGACTTCACAAGATTAAATGGAGGTTTTCTTTTGTTTGTTTTCAAATCTTACAGCTAATCCAGCATCTTAACTTTGAAGCTTATAGCATTTATATTTTAAAATAATCAGTTAAAAATAATTTTAAAATTACATTTAATATATTAAACGTATTACAATGATATTATTAATATTCAAAAATAAAATTGTAGATATAAACTATCTTCAAAATGAATATAAATTTAATGGAATCTATAAAGAGACTACAAAGAAGGTGAAAAAGAGATTTTCATACCAGTCAATCAGAGTCAAATGAGGATACAAAGGCTTATGGGCTTATATCTGATCATATGTCCTAAAATACTACTAATAATAATACATTTTGATAGACAAAATTATTTTAAAATGTAGTCAGTAGTCATTGCAAAAATTCTGGCATGTAAAATGTATTGTTGAATATTAAATATGTGTAATATTAAGTCACAAAATTCTAAGTCATTTTTATTGTGTTTGTTGTTACTAGCTGTCCTAGAGTCATCTCAGACCCATGGTGACACTAGGTATAACATAACAAAATGATGCCAGGTTGTAGATTGGACCATTGTGATACATAGGGTTTTCATTGGTTGATTTTTAGGTAGTAGATGGCAGAACTTTCTTCCCAGTCTTGTGGAAGCTCTTTTGAAACCAGTTTAGCATCATAACATAGAAGTCTCCACAGACAGGTGGTGGATGTGCATGAGATTCACTGGCATGGAATCATTTGTGTTGAAGGAGAACCACTAACACCTCTTTACTGAGTTAGTTGCTTTATATTTATGTTTTGAAAAAACAACTCTGATTTTGATTTTAGGATGTCTTAAAGTGTTCTTTTTTTCCTTTTTTTTCCCCCAATGGGTCAATACATTTTTTTGTTTGTTTGTTTCCTGCAGTGTTTCCTCCCCTTCCCTCCCACCCCTGGCAACCGACAAAGAAAGTTTTCCTCCAAATATAACCTTTCCTTGACTTTTTACAACACTGAAACAGTATTATATTTTTCCTTCTGTGACTGACTTATGTCATTCAGCACAATGTCCTCCAAGTTCATCCACACTATGCAGGGCTTTGCAGATTTTACATTATTCTTTAGTGTTGCATAGTATTCCTTTGTGATTATGTACTATAGGTTGTTTATCCATTCTTCTGTTAATGCACACCCAGGTTGTTTCCATCTTTTTGCTATTGTAAATAGTGCTGCTATGAACATGTTGTTGTTGTTGTTGTTATGTGCTGTTGAGTTGAACCCAACTCATAGTGACCTCTCCTTGGGTTTCCGAGGTGGTATCCCTATCGAAGTAGTTTGACCAACCTTCCTTCCAAGGAGTGCCTGGTGGGTTTGAACCAAGAGACTTTTGGTTAGTAGTCAAGTTCCTTAGGCACTACGCTGAACATAGGTGTGCAGATGTCTGTTCTTGTCCTGGTTCTCACTTCCTTAGGACATACACCTAGTAATGGGATTGCTGGGTCAAATGGTATTTCAAATTTCAGCTTTTAAAGGAATCACCATACTGTTTTCCACAATGGTTGTATCATTTTACAGTCCCAACAGCAGTGTTCGAGAGTCCCAGTCTCTCCAGATCCTCACCAACAATTATTTTCTGTCTGTTGAACTTTGCCATCAGTGCTGGGGTGAGATGGTTATCTCGTTTTGATTTTCATTTCTCTAATGGCTAATGATCATGAGCATTTCTTCACATATTTGTTGGTCGCCTGAATATCTTCTTTGGTGAAGTGTCTATTCATGTCTTCTGCCCATTTTTTCATTGGATAGTAAATCTTTTTGTTGTTGAGATGTTGTAGGTTTCTATAAATTCCAGAGATAAGTCCCTTGTCAGATATGTAATTATTGACAAGTTTGAATTTGTTCCTGTCCTTTTATTATATGCTTTTTCATGGTGTTGATTTCTTTGTTCCATATAATTTTCTGTGCTGAGCTTGTTTTGTTTATGACTCATGTTATCACTTCCTTCATTGCTATTGTTTTAGCATTTGCTAAATATTTGTGCTGGTCCTGTTTTTTATTTTGATGTGAAAGTTTATTATTTTTCTTTAAGGTAGCTCTTTGATTTATAATTTTATTTCCAAGTTTAGAACAGTCCATTCTGTCTTGCAGTTGTCTTGACTTCTCTACCATTTAAAAGCTCTGTAACTACACAATTTTTTCCCTCTTTTTGGTTTGTAGTTGTCTTTATTTGTCAATTGATGTCTGTGGTTCCCTGTTTACAATCTTATAGGCTTATTTCCTTTGGATAATTCCATAACTGGATTGGTTTCTGAGTATGTCATCATGTGTGTTAATGGTCACTTGTTTGCTGTTCTTGCTTCTCTGTCCAAAGAAGTCCCTTTAGCATCTCTTGTAAGGTTGTCCTGGCTTTAACAAATTCCCTTAATTTCTGCTTATCTAGAAATGTCCAAATTTCACCATCATATTTGAGGGACAATTTGGCTAGGTACATAATTCTTGGTTGGAAAGTTTTCTGTTTCAGAGTTTCATATATACCATCCCATTGTCATCTTGGTCACTTGGTTTCTGCTGAGAAATAAAAATTTAGTCTTATTAGTTGCCCCTTGTAGGTAACTTTTGTTTTTCCTGTGTGGCTTTCAGGATACTTTATTTGTCTTTGGTTTTGATGAGTTTGATGATGACATGTCTGGGTGATTTTCTTTTGGGGTCTACCCTGTTTGGCATTCGTTGGACTTCTTGAATAGATGTATTCTCATCTTTCACCATATCATGGAAATTCTCTACCAACAAATCTTGGATAATTTTCTCTGTGGTTTTATTTGTCTCTTCCTGTTCTGAAATTCCAATGACATGTAGGTTATTCCTTTTGATGGTATCCCTCAGGAACCTTAGGCTTTCTTCATTTTGTTTTGATCTTTTTTCCTACTGATCCATTTCCAAAGAAGTAGTGAGGTATTTGCCTTCAATCTCACTAATTCTGTCTTCCATTGATTAAATTCTATACTTTTGCTCATTCAATGTTATCTATTTCTGAAAATTTATTATTAATCATCTGGATTTCTGTCTGTAGATTTTGTATCATATCTGATTTTTCATTTATTTTGTCTTTTTTTTTCCTGTATTGTCTTTCAAAATTGTTCTAGGGTTTTCTGTA
>NW_006921734.1:3483656-3485255 GCF_000298275.1 Orycteropus afer afer
GTGGACTGTGATGCTCTGTTGTCTCTGAGGCATTGTTTATATTTAATTGGTGATTGTATGTTGGAGTGACTTGCCCAAGATTTTAATTTTCTTGGTTTTGTTTGTATGTTATCTATGTAAGCTAGGTACTATACTGTGCTTCTCTATTCACTAGTTGGCAGCACTTATACACTCATCACTTGTCTCCTTTCCTGTTGTCAGCCTCCCATATTTCCCAGCTGTCCTTGGCAAACAGAGCCTATTTTTAGGTCTCTGGAATTCAAATGAGAATGCTGTCACTTTAAATACCCAAAATAGCCACTGTTTGTAAACAGTCAAAATGGTTGCAACCTCCAGACAGCTGAAAGTCCACAACTCAGGTTGTCTCCCTCCTTACTGTTTCACTTCCTAGTCATAGGCCACCAACGTAGTTGTCCCTGCAACCCTTGGCATCCACCATTGATCTTTAGGTCATTTGTCAGCTCCCAACACCACTTGGAAATATTCAGTCTGTTGGATCCATCAGAGTAGCTGACTATTCACTGTTCTGATCATCTCAATAATCAATTTTTAATTCAGATTTTTCCAATAATTGGTGCCTAATCCTGTATTTCCGTATACTTCCTTTCAAAGCTCAGGCTCCAGGATTATCTTCTGTATCTTTGTCAATTGGTTTCTCTTTTCTTTGTTGAAGAGGGTCTGTGTAGCTTGTCTGCCTATTTCACCATTTTAATGGAAGTTTCTCTCTGAAGGAATTCTTAAAGTGTTAGTTTTATAGGTATTTTTAAAAACCTCTCACCTAAAATTAAATTGATCTTCAGCCCATTAATAGATGTTGTTGTAAACACTCACATATATGTGTGTGCATTTACATGCATCTATACATTTGATATGTATAGGATAGGTTTCTGAATCTACCTATGTCTGTATAATAGTTATAGTGTGTCGATATAAAAAAAATAATAAGTAAATGATTGCTGAAAGGATGAGGAATATGAAGAATTTACCAAAAACCCAGTAATTGTTATAGGGTGCCTCAGTTTCCCAAGTATCCAGATGTTAATTTTGATAGCAATTGTTTGGGCTGTATTCTCCATAGACACAACTTGTTGTTGTTGTTGTTGTTATGTGCCGTTGAGTCAGCCCGGACTCATAGCGACCCCTCCTTGGGTTTCCTAGGCAGTATCACTACAGAAGTAGGATAGCCACAACTGAGATGTAAATTTAGAATTACACCAATCATTATAACTACAGAAACAACTCTTCCCATTAACAGCTCTATACTTTTATACACATAACACATATTTTCAGGTGAAATTAAATTGAATGATCATTTCTGAAGCCCTGAAAAACAAATCAAATTTTACAATGACACACTATCATGTGAACAGTTTTCTCTGGAAGAGGAAATACCAACAAACAAACAAACAAACAAACAAAGAAAAACTTAGGCACTACACCACTAGAACTCCTTGGAAAAAGAAAAGTAACCCAATATTTAGCCTGTGTAAAGGTGCTGATGATTAAATTATGAACAGATTGTATGTCCATGTATATAAAGATTCCTTCTGACATCAATTGTGCTTGGCTCATTCCCCCTAAAACTGGTTACCTAGAAAC
>NW_006921734.1:3486275-3487641 GCF_000298275.1 Orycteropus afer afer
TCTCAAGACATTGACTACAATTTACCCCAATGCAACAGCTCCCCTTCCACTTCCTCCCAATAGTTACTTCTTCCTTGTGTCCATTTCTCCATGTACTTCTTCCACTGAGCTGTCTCCCTGTGCCTAAACAGCCCTTCTTTCTCCCATGATTGTTCTCTCCAAGGATTGTATCTACCTCAGGTAAATGTTCAACTCGTATGCCTGTCCTTTGTTTGTCTGGAAGCCACAGGTGTTGAATTCCAGAACTGAAGGGCAGCTAGGGGACATAGTCTCAGTGGTTCCACCAGGCTCTATCAGATCAGCAAACCTGGTCTCTCCTTTTTTTTTCCAAATGGTTTTGAGTTTTGTTCCACATTGCTTTCCCTCTCTATCCAGGATCTCCTACATAGATCCACCTCAGAGTGGTTGACAGGAGTAGCTGGGCACCATCTAGTTCTTCTGGTCTCATAGTCATATAGGCTGAGGATTGCATTGTGTACCAGTCACAGGGACTAATTGTTTCCATGAATCTTTGGTTTTCTTCATTCTTCTTTGCTCTGGACAAGGAGAGACCTATAATTGCATCTAGATGGCTACTTGTAAGCTTTTAAGATCCCAGTTGTTACTTACCAAAGTAGGAGGTGGAACAATATTTTGTGTAGTATGATATGACAATTGAGCTTCATGGTTCCAAGCCCGCAGGTTCAGCTACTTGGTGCCTCTGGTTATCTGGCTATAACCAAGAAGTGACTACAACCTTGTCCCTTGTCAGCTCTACTATATACCTGGGAATTCTTACAGAACATACAAACACACTTATAGGACCATTGTCTGCCAATCCTATATGTGGTCTTGGGTACACTCCCCACTGCATAGACATATCTACTAGTCCAGCCTGTCCACCCATCTATCCAACCATATACCCATGTTTGCCTTCACTGATAATGCAGGCCTGTATGTACAAAAGGGTTCATCTTTATGGTCTGCACTTCCCATGTACCTTCTGTATCTTCCTCTTCTTCAATGCCAACATGTTTATCACTCACATTTGGTACATTGCCCTTCTCTTCACCCAAATTAATACTTATCTCTACCTATCTAACAGTGCTCCTGCCCTTCCCCTTCCACTCCTGGTAACAAAAAAAGAAAATTTCCTTCCATATATAAACTTTAACTTAACTTTTACAATGATGGACTAATACAATGTTTGTCCTTCTGTGATTGACTTATTTCACTCAGCATAATGTCCTCCAAGTTCATTCACGTTTTGCAGATTCTAAGTTATTCTTTAGGGTTGCATAGCATTCCATTGTATTTAAGTACCATAGTTTGGTTATCCATTCCTCAGTTGATGAACACCTAGGTTGTTTCCATCTTTTGGCTTTTG
>NW_006921734.1:3488551-3497470 GCF_000298275.1 Orycteropus afer afer
TAAACAAGCATTCTCTTCCCCATATAATGGATTTCTGCACTTTGTCAAAGATCAGCTGACCATAGGTCAGTGGATCTATTTCTGGGTTCTCAATTCTATTCCATTGGTCTATGTGTCTGTCATTGTACCAATACCAGGCAGTTTTGACTACTGTGGTTATATAGTAGATTTTGAGATTGACAGTGTGAGACCTCCTACTTTTTTCTTCTTCTTCACTAGTGTTTTGCTTTTCTGAAGTCCTTTTCTTTTTCTTATAAAGTTAGTGATCGGTTTTTCCTAATCTTTTAAAAATGTTGATGTTATCTGGATTGGGATTGAATTGAGTGTATAGATTGCTTTGGGTAAAAACTGACATTTTTATGATGTTCAATCTACCTATCCACAAGCATGGCATGTTCTTCCATTTATGTAGATCTCTTATGGTTTCTCAAAGTAGTTTTTTATACATTTCTTTGTATAAGTCTTTTTTTTGTCCCTGGTAAGTTTTATTCCCAAGTATTTTATTTATTTATTTATTGGTAGCTATTGTAAATGGTATTGATTCTCTTACTTCTTTTTCAGCAATCTCTTTGCTGGTGTTGAGGAATCCAACTGATTTTTGGATGTTGATCTTGTATCCTGCCATGATACTACATCTCTCAATTAAGTTCCAGTAGATTTTTGACTGAGTCTCTTGGGTATGCTAAGTATAGGATCATATAATCAGGAAACAGGGATAGTTTGATTTCCTCTTTACCAGTTTGAATACCTTTGATTTCCCTCTCTTGCCTCATTGCCCTGGCTAAGACTTCCAGTACAATGTTGAATAGAAGTAGTAACAGAAGGCATTCTTGTTTTGCTCATCTTTGCAAGGGGAATGGTATCAGTCTCTCTTCATTGAGAATAATATTGGCTGTTGGTTGTGCCTAGATGCCCTTCACTATGTTGAGGAATGTCCCCTCTATTCCTATTTTGCTGAGAGTTTTGATCAGGAATGGGTGTTGTGTTTTATCAACAATGCCTTTTCTGCATCAATTGATATGATCATGTGGTTCTTTTTCTTTGTTTTATTTATGTGGTGGATGACATTGATTGTTTTTCTCATGTTGAACTATCCCTGCATACCTGATATGAACCCGACTTGGTCATAATTAATTATTTTCTTGATATGGTGTTGGAGTCTATTGTCTAGGAATTTGTTGAAGATTTTTACATCTACATTCATGAGGGATATTGGTCTGTAGTTTTCCTTTTGAGTGATGTCTTTGCCTGACTTTGGTATCAAGGTTATGCTTGCTCTATAAAATGAGTTTTGGAAGATTCCATCTTCTTCTATGTTTTGGAATAGTTTGAGTAGGAATGGTGTCAGTTCTTCTCTGGAAGTTTAGTAGAATTCTCTGGTGAAACTGTCTGGGCCTGTACTTTTTTTGTTGGTAACTTTTTTATGACCTGTTCAATTTCTTCTTTTGTTGTCAATCTGCTCAACTTTTCCACATCTGTCTGTGCTAGTTTAGGTAAGTGGTGTGTTTTCACAAATCTGTCCACTTCTTCCAGATTTTCAAATTTGTTGGAGTACAGTTCTTCATAGTATCATGATATTATCTTTTTTATCTGTTGTGATGTCACCCATTTCATTTCTTCTTCATGGTATTTGCATTCTCTCCCTCTTTTCTTTCATTAAATTTGCCAGTGGTTTGTCAATTTTATTAATCTTTTCAAAAACTCAACATCTGGTCTTTTTGATTTTTTCTATTTTCTGTTTTATTGATTTCTGCTCGAATCTTTATTATTTCCTTTCTCCTGGTGACTGTAGACTTTTCTTGCTGTTCTTTTTCTAATTGTTGGAAGTGTTGATTTTACCTCTTTCTTCTTTTTTGATGTGTACACTTATTGCTATAAATTGGCCTCTGATCACTGCTTTTGCTGTTTCACAAAGATTTTGGTACATTGTCTTTTCATTCTTGTTTGATTCAAGGAATTTTTGAATTTCAATTTTGATTTCTTCTCTTACCCAGTCTTTCTCAAGGAGGGTATTGTTCAATTTCCATGTGTTTACTGTTTTTCTATTGATCTTCCTATTGTTGATTTCTAATTTGATAATATTATGAACTGAGAATATGCATCACAGTATTTCAATATTTTTAAATTTATTGAGGCTTGCTTTATAGCCTTACATATGGTCTATCATAAGAAAACGTTCCATGTGCATGGGAGAACAATGTACATTGTTTTATTGTGTTGTAGGGTGAAGTGCTCTGTACATGTATAAGGTCAAGTTGGTGGATTGTATTATTTAGCTTTTCTACATCTTTGTTGACTTTCTTTCCAGTTGTTCTATCTTTCATTGAGAGTGGTGTATTAAAGTCTCCCACTATGACTGTGGAGTCATCTATTTGCCTTTTCCACTCTTTTAAAGTCTGATTTATGTATTTTGGGGCTCTTTCATTGGGTCCATAGATATTTATTATGGCTATATCTTCTTTTTCAATTGATCCTTTAATCATTATATAAAGTCATTCCTTGTCTCGTGTGGTGGTTTTTGTCTTAAAGTCAATTTATCAGAAATTAATATTGCTACTCCTGCTCTTTTTTGGTTGCCATTTGATGTCTCTGGTTCCCTGTTTACAATCTTGTAAGCTTATATTACTTTAGATACATCCAGAGCTGTGGTTTCTGGGTTATTTTATCTTGTGTATTAATGGTCAGTTGTTGTTTGCTATTTTTGTTTCTGTTCAAAGGACTTCCTTTAGTATATCTTGTAAGGTGGTGTGGTTTTAACAAATTCCCTTAGTTTCTGCTTTTCTGGAAATCTCCTAATTTTACCATCATATTTGAGGAATTATTTTGCCAGGTTTGTAATTCTTTGTTGAAAATTTTTCACTTTCAGGGTTTATATATATATCATCTCAGTACCTTCTTGCTTGCATGGTTTCTGCTGAGAAATCAGAGTTTATTCTTACTTGTTGTCCTTTGTAAGTAACTTTTGTTTTCCCATGCTCTTTCAGGATTCTTTCTTTGTCTTTTGTTTTGATGAGTTTGATGATGATATGTCTTGGTGATTTTCTTTTGGGGTCTATCCTGGTTGGTGTTCATTGTACTTCCTTAATGGATATATTCTCATCTTTCATCATATCAGGGAAGTTCTCTTCCAACAAATTTTGGACAATTTTCTCAGTGGTTTTATTTTTATCTTTCTGTTCTGGAATTCCAATGACACGTAGGTTATTCCTTTTGATGGTATTCCACATGAACCTTAGACTCTCTTCATTTTGTTTTGATCTTTCTTGTGATTGATCCCTCACCAAGGACATATTCAGAATCTCAAGGATTCTACCTTCCATTACATCAATTCTACTCCTTTGTCCTTTCAATGTGTTATCTATTTTTGACAATTTAGTATAAATCTTCTGGATTTCTATCTGTAGATTTTGACTCATTTCTAATTTTTTCATTTATTTTGTCATTTTGTTCTTACATTTTCTTCTCAAATTCTTCTAGGTTATTGTCTGTGTTTTCCTTGATCTGTCTCTCAGTCCTTTGAAGATACATATATATATATAAAATTCTTTTGAATTCCTTATCAGGGAATTCCAATGTTGATTCTTCCTCAAGGATGTGTTCTGTGTCTGTATCCTGCTCCCTTGTTTCTATCATTCTATCTTGCTTCTGTGTGTGGACTGTGGTGGTCTGTTGTCTCTGAAACATGGTGACGTTGTTTTATTTAGATCTCTGTTAGCTGTTTGTGAAGAGCAGCTAATGGTGAGTCAGGGTCTTCTTGGTGGTTGTTTGTCATTGGTCTGTTTGTGGAGAAGGAAATGGTGGCTGTTCCTCAGTAAGTGAAGGTGAAGGAGAAGTTGGTGTAGTTGTGTTGTATGGGAACTGTTGCTATCTCCCATTCAGGCAAAAATAACCATTGAATAACCATAAAAAAAGTAAAAGCAAATGGACAAAAACAAACCTTGTTATCACACAGGAACAGTAACTTAAAAATAAAAAAGGAAAAACAAAACAAAACAAAAAAAACCCCTGCAATATCTGGGGATAGGGCAATAATAGAAAAAAAAAAAGGTAGAGAAGGAGAATAATGAAGAAAATGATGGGGAAAACACAAAAAGAAAACAAGGAATGGAGTTAACCACAAGAAAAAAATAAAATTGGAACCAGGAACAGGGAAAAGATAAAAAGTTGAAAACTAGATCCTGGGAAGAGAAGAATAAAATATAATAATAAAAAGGACAAAAGTAATAATAATAATAGTAGCTGTTGTAAAACAGACAAAACCAACAAACTAAGAAAAAAAGAATAAAGAATAAAAAGATGAGCTGGGGTAGGGTATGGCACCCAGGCTCCATCAGAGCACACAGACTGGGGTGGAATTCTTGCCAGCCCAGAAGGTATGTGAGAGTGAGGGATGGCCACACCTCCATTCACCAAGAGGGTGTGGGATATAAGAGTAACAAGGGGAATGTCGCACCTCTCCAGTTGTCCGTGTCCAGAATGTCCTTCTGGTTCCCAGCAAGTGGAGCTTTAAGTCCCTGGAATCTGGGAGAACACTGTCACTTGAAATATCCAAAATGGTTAGGACAATTTTTTGATATGCCAATATTTAACATTTAATATTATTTTTCAAGGAAGATTCATATTTTATAAATCTTTCCTTTGGCTATCTTAATTTAAATGAAGTCATTTTAATAGCAGATATACCAATGTTTGCTTTGTGGAATGACATGGAAAAAAAAAAGGTGGTTTGATGTAGAGTAAAAGTGTTAATGGATAGAATTTCTGCCAGTCATATGTTGAACTCATTCCATCACTAATTAATGTAGAGTTTTGTCTCCTACACTATTTCTTGTTTCTCAGAGAAAATTGCAGTGTCCCTCAAAGCAAACATCTTTATATATTGGCTTTGATATCTGCTCTTGATTTCTGTCCTTCTGACAGAATCCAGCTAATGATGCTAAAGAGGAAAATTATCAAATTCTTTACTACCATTACAGTTTCTATTTTCCAAATATCTCCACTCTTACTTATAACTCATATATTAAGATTAATACAAAGGCACTAGAAAATTTAAATATTGTGGAATCCTCAAAAATTAGTTCATATTTTTATGCAGCATTGTTTTTCTGGTCATCCAAAAAATTTCTAAGGCATTACTTATTTAATACTTAAAGCTTTCCAAGGAGATGGTTGACAGATACGATTATCTTCAAGTTTATACTCATGGGAACAATTTGCTCAAGGTCAAAGAAAGGAACATGTGCCAAAAGCTCAGTGTCCCCATGAATTATTTCCACATGCTGTCCTCTATATTAAATACTACAGAGTGATTATTTGAGGACAACTGGATAATATTGTACTAATGAAAATACAGAGGGATTTATAATTTATACATGTTTAAAGCATTGGAAATGATCCAGGTTATTTTTGCAAGTAATTCTCAAACCTAATGGGCCTAAAACTTCTGTCAGCCTGCAAAGTTTTATTAATTTTTAACATTTTTTTCAAGTAGCACCAGGTGACTTTTTAAAACCATCTTCAATTTATTTCCTTTTCTTCTAGAGGTAAAATCACTAGCATATGCCTACTGAAGAAAAAAAAATGATAACCTTGAGTAATGGTTAGCAAAATTCGTCTTGAATGTTAGAAAGCTAATGGAAAAAAAAAGTAGTTAGGAAACTCAGTGATATAATGAACCAATACAAATTTCCAGAAGTTAAATTTCATTTGGAATTTGGAAATCTTGAAAATGATAGCAGAATAATTTATAAAAAAAAATAATAATAGTAATGCTTACTGAAAGATATCAATAACATATATTTTGAAGATTCTTGAACTTGAGCATCTACTAAAATACATATTCTCTTTCCTATAAAATTCTAGTTGTATTTTAGATAATGCTCTCTTATGTTAACTCTTAGATCCATAATCAATGCCCCTGGAAGCAGGAGTCAAGAAATCAAAGAAAGTATTGTACAGGACAAATGTGCTTGATGCAAAGGACTCTTGAAAGTGGTCTTGAAAGGGCAAAGATATCACTTTGAGGACTAAAATGTACCTGACCGAATTTGTCAATGTGAAACTATTTCAAGAGGTGGCATATGATCAAGAACCCATGGTATTGAAGGAAGAAGTCAAAGCTGCACTGAAGGAATTGGTGAAAAACAAGCCTCCAGGCATTGAAGGCATACACCTTGAGATTTTTCAACCAACAGATGCCACATTAGAGACAGTTACTCATCTATGTCAAGTAATTTGGAAGACAGCTACCTGGCCAACTGGCTGGAAGAAATCCGTATTTGTAACCATCCCAAAGATCCAACAGAATGTGGAAATTATTGAACAGTATCACTAATATCACATGCAAGTAAAATCTTGCAAATGAGGGAAGGGTAACAAAACTCCTTGGGAGAGAGTGGAGCTGAATGCTCAAGTGAAAACTGTGTATTTGTCCCACCCCTCATATCCTACCCAAACAATTTGTTTTTTTCCTGCTCTGAGTCCAATGAGAAGTTCATTAAGTTGGTGTTTAATTCTCTACTATTACCTTAGTCATTACAGATAGCTCTCTATGAAAAAGTTATAGGAGAGTTTGGGGCAGAGGTGGAGTAGGGTTTTAATGAAACCAGCATCCCTAAGACACAGATGTTGGGCCATCATTCTACCACTATTCATCAGAAAGATAGACAGGACATTTTTTTGTCTTTGAGATTAAAAAACAAAAACAACAATACTACTAATTAGAGTGTTGAGATCCCTGAAGAGAAAATATATTTAGGACTAACCAATACCAGGGAGCTCTGGTAGAATAGTACTGAAGGCACTTGACTGCTAACTAGAAGGCTGGAGGTTCAAACCTACCAGCCATTCCTTAGAAGGAAGATTGGACAATCTACTTCTGTACTGATACTGCCTCAGAAACCCAAGGAGAGGTCACTATGAGTTGGATCTAACTTGACAGCAATGAGTTTTAACCAATACCAAACCCACTGCTATTGAGTCAATTCCAACTTATAGAGAACCCCATTGGGTTTCCAAGGCTGTAAATCTTTACGGAAGTAGATTGCCTCATCTTTGTCTTGTAGTGCAGCTACTGGGTTTTAATCACTGACCTTGAGGTTAGTAGTCATATGCCTTATCCACTATGCCACCATATTTCCTTATATATAGTACTACATGTCTATCAATAGCAGAGGCCAGAACCATTCTTGGTGCAGTTGGTATCTGTGGTTGTCTCTTGGTCTGTCAATCCGTTACTCTGGGCAAAAGTTTTCCTTGAGTCAATCTAACGCTTAAGCAGGCAATTTATCTTGTCTCAAAGGTTTGCAAAATCCTGGCCTGGGAATTGGGCTATCAAGATTAGAGCTGAAGAGAAGACAAGTAACATCTACCTCCCTATCTCTATAGAAAGCATGATTTTCAGAGTCTCACATAACAACAAGAAAAATTGCAACAAGAACAACCAGGAACTGAATAGATATTTGATGATTTTTAGGACAAATTATTTTGCTGAAGATGTACCAAAAATGGTTGCAGCACTATATTTACAGGGAACAGCCAGAATTTCAAGTAGGATTCACAAGAAAGTGTGGAATGAGGGATATAATTGCTGATATCAGGTGGATCTTGACTGAAAGCAAAGAGGACCAGAAAGATGTTTACTTGTGTTTTATTGATTATGGAAAGGCATTCAACTGTGTCAATCATAACAAATTATGGATAAGATTACAAAGAATGCAAAATTCCAAACACTTAACTGTACTCATGAGGAACCTGTACTCTGGCCAAGGGGCATTCATTAGAACAAAACAAGGGGCTATTCCATGATTTAAAATCAGGAAACATGTGTGTCAGGGTCCTATTATTTCATTATAGTTAGTCTAGCTATACGCTGAGCAAACTATCCAAAAAGGTGGACTATATCAAGAAAAACAATGAATTCAGGATTGGGGGAAGACTTATGAACAACCTGTGATATGAAAATCACACCAGCTTGCTTGATAAAGGGATTCTTGAAGTACTTATTAATGAAAATGAAACACTACAGTCTTCAATATGGATTACACAGCAACATTAAAAAAAAATCCTCACAACTGGACCAATAAACAACATCATAATAAATGGAGAAAAATTGAAGTTGTCAAGGAGTTCATTTTACTTGAATCCACAATCAACACCCATGGCAGCAACAGTCAATAAATCAAATGAAGTATTGGATCAGGCAAATCTGCTGCAAAAGACTTCTTAAAAGTTTTAAAGAGCAAAGATGTCACTTTGAAGACAAAAGTGTGCTTGACTCAAGCTGTGGTGTCTCAATAGCCTCATAGGCATGTGAGAGCTGGACAATAAATAAAAAAAGACTGCAGAAGAATTGATGCATTTGAATTGTGTTTTTGGTGAAGAATATTGAATGTACCATGGACTGCTAGCAGAACAAATTAATATGCCTTGGAGAATGTGCATCCAGATAGCTCCTTAGAATTAAGAATGGCCAGACTTTGTCTCATGCACTTTGTCTCATGTGCTTTGTTCTTGTTCTCAGAAGGGACTAGTCCCTAGAGAAGCATACCATGCTTGGTGAAGTAGAGGGTCAGCAAAAAATGAGAAAACTCTCAATGAGATGGATTAAGACAGTGGCTGCAAAGATGGGCTCAAGCTTGGCAACAACTGTAAGTATGCCACAGGACTGGGCAGTCCTTTGTTCTGTTGTCCATAGTATCATGGCACCTGACAACAATAACGGTTAATTTCAAACTCTTTCCTTTCTCATGTTGTTGTTGCTGTTGTTATTTGCCATCGAGTCGGCCCCGACTCATAGCGACCCCTCCTTAGGTTTCCAAGGCAGTATCACTGCGGAAGTAGGAATGCCCAACCTTCCTTCTGAGGAGTGGCTGGTGGGTTTGAACCACCAGCCTTCTGGTTAGCAGTCAAGTGCCTTAG
>NW_006921734.1:3498395-3507703 GCF_000298275.1 Orycteropus afer afer
TAGAATGTTTGACATTTATTTGCACTACTTTTTGGAGAGGAGCTCTAGTGGCCTAGTGCCTAAGGCTTTTGACTGCTAACCAGAAGTCTGACAGTTCAAACCCATAAGATACTCTTCAGAAGGAAGGTTGGGCAATCTAATAGTGATTCTTCCTCAGAAACCCAAGGAGGGGTCATTATAACTCAAATCCGACTTGATGGCAGTGAGTTTTGAGTAGACTTTCAGGAAGGATTAACCAAAGCATTGCCACTGAGTTGATTCCAACTCAACAACTCAATAGGACAAAGTAGAACTGTCTCATACAGTTTCCAAGGATGAAAATCTTTATCGAAGCAGATTGTCTCATATTTTTCCTATGTAGCAGAAGTGGGTTTGTACTACTGACTTTTGGTTGGAAGCTGAATGTTTAATCACTGTGACACTAGGGTTCCTTAGGAGAGATTTAAATATCAGTGAACATTTGCAATTGAGTTATCTTACATCTTCAACTTTTTCTAAGAGACTTGAGGGCAGGCACTGTTTTTTATAGTATTTCTGTCTTTCAGCAGTTCTGAGCGGAGTGTTAGATCAATAGGAAAATGCTCAATGAGCCATTGATTCAACAATTTAAACAATTCATTCTGGCTGTTGACTTACATCCCAATTAAAGTTAAGTGCACAGTGTCAATTTTATTCCCATAATAAATTTAAGTCCTGCAGCCACCTAAGACAATAGACCAAATGGGATATAAGGGGTCATGTGATTTTGAAATTGGTGTACCTCAAATAATCGAAGAGGCATAACAACAGAGAAAAGACTCTCACATTTTTAGTCCTGAGAGCACAGGTGAGTTTCAAAGAAAAGAGTAAGTCATGGTTGAAGATGGTGAGACTTTCCTCCTGAAGACAGATCTGGCAGGTGTGTACAGAGAAACTTTAAGTTTCTATCATTGTGACTTAGCAGTTAGCAGTGTGATATAAGTGTAACAACAGTTTGCTCTTCTGCAGGGCAATCCAGCCAGCTGAGATTACCACATTCTTAAAAGGTACACAATATAGATTGAATTGTGTCCTCCAATAATATGTTTTGTAAATCCTAACCTCTAAGCATTTAGTTATAAACTCATTTGGGATTTGGTTCTTTTTATTATGTTAAAGAGGATGGATTAGTGTAGGTATATCTTGAGATAGTCTCTTTTGTGATTAAACACAGCTAGCAAGCATCCATTAGTAATCAGAACATGGAACATACAAAGTATGAATCTACAAAAACTGGAAGTAGTCAAAATTAAATGGAACATATAAATATCAATATACTAGGTGTTAGTGAGCTGAAATGGGCTGGTATAGGCCATTTTGATTCAGACAGTGAACTATATACCAGGAATGACAGACTGAAGAGGAATGGCATGGCATTCCTTGTCACAGAAAATGTTTCAAGATCTATCATGAAGGAAAATGCTGTCAATGACAAGATAATATTAACATGCTTATAAAGAAGACCAGGTAATACTACTATTATTCAAATTTACATACCAACTGCTAAAGCCAAAAATGAGGAAATTGAAGTTTTTTACCAACTTCTGCAATCTGAAATTGACCAAACATGCAATCAAGATGTGTTAATTATTACTGGTGATTGGAATGCAAAATTTGGAAACAAAGAAGCATTAACAGTAGTTGGAACATATGGCATTGGTGATAGAAATGATGCTGGAGGTAACATGATGGAATTTTGCAAAAGCAACAACTTATTCACTGCAGGTACCTTTTCTTGAACAACATAAATGGTGGTTACAAATGTGAACTTTGCTAGGTGGGATACATAGAAATCAGATTGACTAAATCTATGGAAAGCGGTGATGGAGAATCTCAATATCTTCACCCAAAACAAAGCTAGGATCTGACTGTGAAACATACCATAAACTGATCATATGCAGGTTCAAGTGGAAGCTGAAGACAATGAAAACAAGTCCACGAGAGCCAGCATATCACCTTGATTATATCACATCTGAATTTAGAGACACTCTGAAGAATGGACTTAACACATTGAACACCAATGACCAAAAACCAGATGAATTTTAGGATGGTATCAAGAACATTATACATGCAGAAAGCAAAAGATCAGGAAAAAGAAAGGACCAAAATGGATGTCAGAAGAGACTCTGAAACTTGCTCTGGAATGGAGAGTAGCTAAAGTAAATGGAAGAATTGACAAGATAAAAGAGATAAACAGAAGATTTCAAAGAGCAGCCTGAGAAGACAAAGTTGATTATGATAATGGAATATGCAAAGACCTGGAGTTAAAAATCAAAAGGAAGAACACACTTGACATTTCTTAAGCTGAAAGAACTGTACAAAAAATTCAAGCATTGAGTGGCAATATTAAAGGATTCTATGGGAAAATATTGAATGGGGTAGGACACATCAGAAGAAGATAGAAGGAATACATATGGTCACTTTACCAAAAAGAATTTGTTCATTTATTTTGGGAGATGGCTTATGATCAAGAGCCTGTGGTACTGAAGGAAAAAGTTGAAGCTGCACTGACGGAATTGGTGAAAAACAAGGCTCCAGGAATTGATAGCATACCCAGTGAGATGTTTCAACAAACAGATGCCACACTGGAAGCACTTACTCATCTATGCCAAGAAATCTGAAAGATAGCTACCTGGCCAACTGACTGGAAGAGAGCCATATTTATTCAGATTCCAAAGAAAGGTGATCCAAAAGAATGTGGAAATTATTGAACAATATCATTAATATCACATGCAAGTAAAACCTTGCTAAAGATAATTCAAAAATGGTTGAAGCAATATACTGACAGGGAACTTCCAGAAACACAAGCTGGATTCAGAAGAGGACATGAACAAGAGCTATCATTGGTGATCTCAGATGGATCTTGCCTCAAAGCAAAGAATACCAGAAAGATGTTTACTTGTGTTTTATTGACTACGCAAAGGCATTCAACTGTGTGGATCATAACAAATTGTGGATAACATTGAGAAGAATGGGAATTCCAGAACACTTAATTGTACTCATGAGGAACCTGTACATTGACCAGGGGGCTGTTGTTTGAGCAGAACATGGTTTGAAATCAAGAAGGGAGTGTGTCAGGGTTATATCCTTTCACTATACTTACTCAGTCTGTATGCTGAGCAAATAATCTGAGAAGCTGGACTATATGAAAAAGAACACTACATCAGAATTGGAAGAAGACCCAATAACAACCTGTGATACACTGATGACACAATTTTGCTTGGAGTGAGGGTGACTTGAAGCACTTATTGCTGAAGATTGAAAACTGCAGTCTGCTGTATGGATTGTTGTTGTTGTTGTTATGTGCTGTCGAGTCGGCCCCGACTCATAGCGACCCTTCCTTGGGTTTCCGAGGCAGTATCACTACGGAAGTAGATTGCCCAACCTTCCTTCCGAGGAGTGGCTGGTGGGTTTGAACCGCCAGCCGTCTGGTGAGCAGTCAAGTGCCTTAGTCACTATGCTACCAGAGCGCTGTATGGATTACACCTTAATATAAAGCAAACAAAAATCCTCACAACTGGAACAATAAGCAGCATCATAATAAATGGAGAAAAAATTGAAGGTGTCAAAGACTTCATGTTACTTGGTTCTACAATCAACAACAATGGAAGCAGCAGGCAAGATATCAGATGATGTATAGCATGGGGCAAATAGGCTGCAAAAGACCTCTTTCAAGTGCTGAAGAGCCAAGGTATTTCTTTAAGGACTAAGGTGCGCCTGACACAAGCCATGGTATTTTCAATCACATCATATGCATATGAGAGCTGCACAATGAATAAGGAAGACCAAAGAAGAGTGGATGCTTTTGAGTTGTGGTGCTAGCGAAGAATGATGAAAGTACCATGGATTGCCGAAAGGGCTATCAAATATGTCCTGGAGGAAGTGCAGCCAGAATACTCCTTGGAAGAAAGAATGGCCATACTTCGTCTCACCTACTTTGGTCATGTTGTCAGAAGGGATCATTCCCTGGAGAAGGATGTCATGCTTCGTAAGGTGGAGGGTCGACGAAAGAGGGGAAGGCCCTCAAAAATATTGCTTTACGTAATGGTTACAATGACATATATGGCTCACATATAGTCAAGATTGTGGAGCTGCCACAGGACTGGGCAGTGCATTGTTCTGCTGTACATAGGGTTGCTATGAGTCAGAGACGACTCAAGGGCACCTAACAGACACAACAAAATCAGTAAAAGAATAATGCTAGAAATGTGGATGTTAAACGTGCTTTCCGTGAGGATTTAACCAAAAATAATGAACGTTAAGCAAGACGTTAAAGAGACTATGTGGTTTCTCTTTGCCACTTATGGTAAAATGCAAGAGGAGGAGATGGACTTAAATAGTGTAAAATGAAAACAAAACTTAAAGATCTGGAAACTTCTGTTGCATAAATTAAGGATGCATGTCCTAGAATTTTCACCAAAAACATGGCTACACAATTTTTGTTAAAGAAATTAAGCCTGTGCCAGATTAATCTAACCAACTACCACAGCAGAAAACCCTCAGCTTAGACTGAAGTGTTCTCTAACAGAACAAAAAGAAAGAAAACTGCCTGTCTCTTGGAATTCTAAAGACAGGAAACAGGCTAAAGGAGTTACTGTGGTTTTTTTGCAATTTTTTATTTTTTGCCAATAACAGATGTCTTCTAGGTGTTTGCCATCAATTCCTTCCTCTTGGGAACTATTTTTGTAAACACACTGCACTAATTTTTTTTTTTTTTCTTCAACCACAACATGTAAAAAAAAAAGAAAATATTTCATATAGTGATTTTTATGATAATACCTCCTGTGGGGTGGGAGCAGTTGGCAAACAAACATAGAAGGCTCATGGTACATCTACTGTCCTCCAAGAAAAGTGAAGACTGTCCTTGGAGCAGCCTGAAGATCAGCAGAGCTGTTGAAAAGATCATGGGAAGCAGGGCCTTCAAATGTTTCAAAAGATACATCCATAGCCACAGTCTCCTGGATCTCAAAGTGTGGGACCACAGACTCCTAGGTTTCAAAGAGTTGAGTCTCAGCCAACTCAGTTCTGGAATGTGAGACTACCATTAAAGTGTGTTAGTGGATGGTGCTATTGCCCAAAGCTGATGAGATGGAGCTGCAATGCCCAAAGGGCGGATGCACAGGGACTGCCATGATCAAGGAGATGATGGAGTCACCACGAGGATGGACTAAGAGAATGGATTCTCCAAAACCAAGGGAGCAGTGTCAGCATGCCAGTGGACCTTGAAAGTGAAGCTGAAGACAAGGGCCAAGGGATCTTCACTCAGAATCCAGAGACCATGAAGAACACTTAGAGTCTGGAGGGCAGGGTCACTGCCTAGATGGTTTTAGAGAACCAAGTTATTTTCAAGATTTGAGAGCTAATGTAATGTTTCTTGCTGGGTTTGCACTTACTTGGTGTTTTTTACCCTTTATTTTCCTCCAATATCAATGATTTTTAGTGAAGATGTCTATCTTGTGCCTTTTCCACCATTGTACTTTGGAAAAAGATAACTTGTAGTCTAGATTTTACAGGTTTGTGGATGAAATGGAATTTTGCCCTAGGACAGAGTCCACCTAAAGTCTCACCTATATGTCATTTAAATGTTTCAGAAGATGATTTTGAACTTGGATTGATATAAAACTTTTGAGATGATGTAATGGGGTGAATGTGCTTTGTGAGTGGCAAGAATATTATTTTTTTTGTGGACCAACCAGTGAAGTGTTATAGATTGAATTGTATCTCCCCAAAATATGTGTTTAAAATCTTGACCTCTATGCCTGTGATTATAATCTCATTTGGGAATGGGTTGTCTTTGTTATGTTAATGAGACAGGGTTAATGTAGATACATCTTTTTAGTGAATGTCTTTTGAGATATAAAGGAGATTAAATGCAAATAGAGATAAAAATGATTTAAAAAACAAAACAAAACAAAAAAAATCTCACTGCTTTTGAGTAGATTCTCACTCATAGTGACTCCCATTGGATGTCCAGGGTTGTAAATCTTTATGGAAGCAGACCACTCCATCTTCCATGGAGCAGCTGGTGGGTTCCAATCACCAATATTTTGGTTAGTAGTCAAAAGCCTTAACCATTACACCTCCAGAGCTCCTTTAGCAAGTAGAGATAGGGGAAAAGAGAGACCAAGCCACATGAAGATTGCCTAGGAGCTGAAGGTCAAAGAGACAAGGACCTTCCTCCAAAGCCAACAGCAAAAGAAAAGTATTCCCCTGGAGTCAGCACCCTGAATCCAGACTTGTAGCTTCCTATAATGTGAGAAAAAAAAAAAATCAATTTGTTAAAGCCATCCACTTGTGTTAATTCTTTTATACAAGCACTAGACAACTAAGACAGTACTTAAATCTAAACTGTGTCTTTCCAATCAATGAATCACTTATCATTTTAATGGTGATGTTCTTCTACCCCTATATATATGTGGCAGTGTTTTCTGCCTTAATATAAGAGCCTAAAAAGGATAGTGACTAGCTCTCTGGGATTCTATGTGATTATTTATACCTTATAAGGGTTTTGCATCATTAGATGCTGAGTAAGTACAAAGGATGGAGTATCCAAAGTGAAAGCCAATTTTAAATGAAAGGAATTAAAATGACTTTTTTTTTTCTTGGTACCACAGTAGTGCTAGTAAAAGTAAATTGTGAAGAAGCATTTCTTGCAAATAATTCCCAGTGACAAGATACAGATCAAAGATAGAAAGAAGGTCTTTCTGTGCTCTCCTGAGAGATGCTGAGAATGATTGTATAGCACTTAAAGCTGCAGAAAGCAGATTGGAAAGTTACAGGCCTTGATACTAACCCTAATTTCATTAAAATGCCTGTGTTTTCTTAATGTTGTTGCCTGTTATTGTTTATGTCAGGAGCCGCACATTGAAAAGGCAAGGAGAGAGCAGTGAAAAAAGGGTCTTTTTAACTCTATGGAGTCATCATGGAAACCTCAATATGCTTGTCATAGGTAGTGTCAGGGTGCACACATATTGTGTCTGCTCCTACTATACTTTATCCTCACATGATATAGCGTTTTCCTTGAAATAAAAGATAATCAGTTAAGACAAGAACAAAAATATAGTAAGATGTGACTCTACCTCTAAGGTAAATATTTTACTGAGCTTGCATGCTTCAACTTTGTTGAATGCACAGTGGGAAATGTTTGAATTCAATAATGATCAATAAGAAAAATGAGAAAACCTTCTTGTGGGCCATGTGGCCAAGAGACTATGAATGCTTAAATTAAAAGAATAGGTACAGCAGAAAAAAGCACTAATCTATGGTTTAGAATATCTACTGACAATAGTAGCAGTTCTTATGCAGAGCACCCAAAAGGATGGCTTAGGGAAATTCTTCAAAGTACACTAGCCTCGATCCCTGTTTTAATTAATTAGTTTGGCTAAGGTGAGCTAAGCTAGCACATTTTTTATAAAGTACTCTCCCTTGTGAGTTTAATTGATTAAACAATTGTACAAACATAGCCATAATATAATGTTTATCCTGTGTGTTGTGGGCAAATTTTAACCTTTCTGAGTCTTAGTGTGTTTGTCTGCAGATAATGATATTTTACATCAACATTACTTGTCTTTTCTTAGATTCTCCAGTATACAAAGTTCTCTTGGCAATGAAGCTGTCTTACTTAATTTTCTGATCTTTCTATAGAGTGACTTTAAAAAATGGCAAGAAATATGCAACAAAGATACTCAATTATCAATTTATATGTAAGTCACAAGAGAGTTATTTTATTTATAGATATAAAAAGGGGTCCTCTAATGACTTAGAATACAGTGGTAATTCAGTAACACAATTCTTGCCTTCCATGCAAGAGACTTTGATTCTAGCCAATGCACCTAAAGAACAGCCACCACCCATCTGTTAGTGGACACTTCTGTGTTGCTATGATACAGAACAAATTTCAGCAGAGATTCCAGACTGAGACATATGAGGAAGAAAGGCCGGGCGATCTAGTGCCAAAAAGTCAGCCAATGAAAAGCCTATAGATTACAATCGTCTTTCATTGTGCTGTGCATGGGGTCACCATGAGTCGGGAGCCAAGTAGATGACAGCTAGTAGTGACAACAAAAACTAATAGCTTAACATGTTAAATTGATTTTCTATAATTTAAATTTTAAACATTATGGGAGTCAGCTTTACCAAGCGACATAAACAGATGCCTTTGTCAAGTGACTTGAGGAGCTCAGCTCCCTGTGTGCTCTGTCGGAAAATCTGCCACTGAGCCCAGGTTTCTACCATTATAGATTTATTCTTTAAGTATAGTCACTGAAGTCTTCTTTTAAAATGCTTTACAATTTATGCTTACATTTTACAGTTATGCTTATGATTTCTTTAGCCAGGGATTATAAATTTACTTTCTGATAAAATTTAAATGGGATAAAAATCGAGGTAATTTATTAACTTTTTGTGATAGAGAATTCCAAACATATGTATAAATAAAAAGAATAATTTAATGACATCCCATGTACCTGTCATGCTCCTTCAGCAATTATCAACTCATAGACAACTTTCTTTCTTTTATACTCCTAATCCAGTTTTTTTCTGCCCAAAGAATTATTTTGAATCAAGTCCTAGATGCCGTATTATATTATCCATATATATTTTTTATCTTTCAATGTTAAGGACTTTTTGAAAAAATGTATCTAACTAAAATACCATTTTTATACCTAGAAATGAAACTGTGAATGCTATAAAATGTCCAAGAACATTTTTGGTGAAAATACACACAACAAAACATATACCACTTCAACAATTTTTACATATAATTCAATGACACCCGTTATATTCTTCAAGTTGTGCCACATTCTCAACAACATTTTCCAAACTAATTCACCATAATTAACACAGACTCACTGCCCCCTAAACTTCTCATCTATTTTTTCAGGTTGCTATTTTCAATTTGATCATATATAGATAATTCTTTAAAAGAGGAAAATGCTTAATGCAGATATTGTTTTCTAGTTGGGCTCAACTATTATTTGGTTCAAAGTTTACTTCAGGAGACAGTTTTGATTCAAGGCTTAAAGATTTTCTCAAGGTAATAGTTTTGGGGGGTCACCCAGCCCTAATGGTTCCAGAAAGTCTGGATTCCATGAGAATTTGAAATTACATTCTCTATTTTCCTCCTTTTGATCAGGATCAAGGCAGGAAAGTCATGGTCCATGAGAGAAACCCCTTCCAGGACTGAAAGTTAAAGGAAGCCAGTGAGTAGTAGACATGTATGTTACTTGCTTGTGACCACCTGGATCCACCTGAGTGGAAATGGGGGAAGTGCAGCAAAGAAGAAACAGGCT
>NW_006921734.1:3513053-3514869 GCF_000298275.1 Orycteropus afer afer
AGTCAAATGCCTTAGGCACTATGCCACCAGAGTTTTTGCTTTAGTGTATTAAGTGTAATTATATCATATCTTTAATCACAAATTTGGGAGGAAGGTGATAATTTGAAAAAGAGCTATAAAAGAACAAAAGAGAAAATGATCTCTTTTTTTTTATTCAGTAGTAAGGAAAAATTTTCTAGATAGCTTTGACATGAAAATCTAGGTACATTGATTAAGGCATTTGGCTACTAACCAAAAGGTTGGTGGTTCTAGTCTACCAGCTACTTTGTGAGAGAAAGATGAGGCAATCTGTTTCCATAAAGATTTACAGCCTTGGAAACTCTATGGGACACTTCACTCTCTCTTAAAGGGTCACAATGAGTTACAATTGACTTGACGACAGTGGATTTGAGTTTGGGTTTTGACATGAAATTCTTTCTTCCCTAAATCACAGAGACAAGATAGAGTTCCAAGCACCATGCAGAGCAGATATAAGAGGGGTAATTTGGACTTGAAAATGAAGAGATGCCAGTTATTGCAACCCATCAAAAATTGTTGGATTGGAGGGAGGAGGTTAATTGCTACTAGGTGCTGTTGAGTCACTGGCAACTCATAGAGATCCCATGTACAACAGAAGGAAACACTGCCTGGTCTAGTGACAGTTTCACTGTTATTCATAAGGTTTTCAGTGGGCAATTTATTTAGAAAGAGAGCCTTTTCCATTTCCCTAGTCTGTCCATCTAGAAATGCCTCTGAAACCAGCCCAACATTGGTGACCCTACTGGTATTTGAAATAAAGGTGGCATAGCTTCCAGCATCACAGGAACACATGAGCTACCACAATATGACAAACTGAAAGAAGAGTGGTAGATCTAAGGAGTACTTAGCATGTAAGGAGCAGTTAGCAAATAAAGGGACTTGGCTACTAACCTAAAGGAGGCTCAAACCCACCTAACAGAGGCTTCATGAGAGAAAGACTTGGTGATCTGCTCCCATAAAAATTACAGCCTAGAAAACCCTATGAATAAGCTCTACTCTGTCACATGGGGTCACTATGAGTTGAAAATTACCAAAAAAAAAAAAAGTTAGCATGAGTCAAGAATTATAGGTGCTTTGCAAATGTCATTACTTTTTGAGGGGGCCTACTGGGGGGCTATAGCTGAGGTAGGAGTGAGCATTGAAAAAGCTTCTCCCCAAAAGGGGATAGTAGCATATAAAAAGAAAGTAGCCCAAGCACCACAGGGAAAAGAAGAATTTTATCTTCCTTGTTGAAATACTTAGTAATCGTAAAGAAATGGATAAACATCAAAAACAAAAGGTCAGTATAAGAAACAAAGAGAATAGTATAATGACATCCCATGTACCTGTAAGAGAAATAGTGGCATAAACTTTGTAATTTAGACAACAGTCTTGAATACTGATGGGTTCTGGGGAGACCCTGCAGCCAGCAGTAACAAAATTATAACCAAGAGAAATAGAACATCTCATTATGAATAAATAGTCATAAGAGCTAAGTGGTATTAAACACTTACAATGTGCTAAACATTATATATATATATATGTGTGTGTATATGTATTTCACACACTCATTCTCACAAAATCCTCATTTTTCCCCCATTTTACAAATCAGGAAATTGAAAAATATGATAATCATATTAGTAATGACTCCTGAGTTTTACCACCCATGGCTGCATTATTTAACATAAATAATACATATTAATTAAAGACTGGTACTTATAGGAAAATCACTCATCACAGTTTGGAATGTAATCTCCTTTAAGGTAAAGACTGTCATACCTTTAGTTATCATTCCAAGTGTTATGCAGTGAATTTGGTG
>NW_006921734.1:3515079-3516785 GCF_000298275.1 Orycteropus afer afer
TTGGGTTAACAGCCAAGCATTTTTATCATTGTGCTGCTGAGGCTTCTTTTTTCCTTTAGATTTTTTTAATCTCTTTTCTTAACCCCTTTGCACTTTTGAAGTCCTAATTATACCTCCTACAGGTTTTGTTGACACAGAAGAAACATTCTTAATACTCAGAAATGATTTGAAAGTTCTCTCATTTAAACTTGTCAGTCTAGTGATTAAGCAGACATCAATACGAAGAAAACTGGATTGAAAGACAGAAAATGTGGTGTAGAGTCTTAACTACTTGGATTCTTCCTTGTTGTGAGGAAATCACTTAATTCCCTTAACACAAGATTTAATTTATCAAAACAGGGATGTTTGGCTTCACCTAACCCATGCAAAATTTTATGGATGAAATCAAAATCATATTTATAGAAAAAAACTTGCATATGCCAAACCTTACATAAATGACAGTGAAAATATGACTTTATAGTGACCTCAGAGTGGGATATTTGGTAGTTTCTATGTGCTATACAACCCTATGATATTATATAAACCCCTGACTTATCTAAGGCCCTCTTTTCCCTATGCTATTGTAATCCACCAAAGCTGTCAGTAGATCAGTTCTAATCCTCTAGCTGATGTGTCCTGTGCTGAATTCCAATGAAGGTACAAAAATTGCTTTATGTCAAAAACTTCCATTTGTAAATTCTCTCTTCTACTGGAATACTAAAATTTTAGCACCTTGTTTACCTTTAGGACAGAGTAAAACTAAACGTAGATAAGTTGGTTTTAGTAATAACACGATGCTGCAGTTCATTTTGGCTACTAACAACAAATACTGATGTGCATAAAATAGATATTATATCTATGAAAATGGTTACAGAGAGGATATGTTAAGAAATTTATCTAGTAATTTTTAAAAGCCTAAGAGAAATACAGCTTCCAGTTAGGTGTACTCAAAATTCTTCATGGAGGAAAATAATTGATCAGAGGTTTAGAAATCCATACTAGTAAAGATAATATCAATATAAGTCTTGTACTAATATCCAAAACAAACTTCTCATTGAAATTCTGTGAGAAAGGGGCAAGATGATAAAAAGAGAATCCACAGACTGGAAAACATTTTGGGCAATGACATAGTAGACAAAGGACTAATCTCTAAAATTTATAGAAAACTTCAAAACCTTAACACCAAAAACACAAATAAACCAATTAGAAAATGGGCAGAGAACATAAACAAGCAATTCACCAAAGAAGCCATTCAGGTGGCCAACAAACACATGCTGAAATGCTTGTGATCATTAGGCATTAGAGAGATGCAAATCAAAATAACAGTGAGTTATCATCTCACACCAGCATTAATAGCAATGTTCAAAAGAACATAAACCACAAATTTTGGTGAGGGTATGGAGAGACTAGAACACTTATACACTGCTGGTGAGACTATAAAATGATGTGACCACTGTGGAAAATTGTGTGGTGCTTCTTTAAAAAGTTGGAAACAGAAATACCATATGATTCATAAATCCCACTACTAGGTATGTGTCCTACAGAAGTAAAAGCCATGTCACAAATTGATATATGCAAACCCATGTTCATTGAAGTACTATTCAAACAGCAAAAAAAAAAAAAAAAGAAAACAACAAGCTAAATGCCCATAAATAGATGAAGGGATGACCAAACTATGGTGCATAGACATCACAGGGCTTTTACAGCCCCAGTCATTGCTTACCAAA
>NW_006921734.1:3517210-3522347 GCF_000298275.1 Orycteropus afer afer
TAAAGGACGTTAGGCTGAGTGAAATTAGTCAATCACCAAAGTCAAGAAAAGGTTTTCACACACACAAAAATATTCTTTGATGGTCACCAGAGGTGAGTATGAAAGGGTAGCCATGGGTGCTATGGTAGCGTAGTGCCTAAGGCACTTGACTGCTAACCAGAAGGCTGGCAGTCCAAACCCACCAGCCACTCCTCGGAAGGAACCCAAGGAGGGGTTACTATGACTCAGGTCTGACTTGATGACATATAACAACAACAACAACAAAGGGTATCCATATATTAACTTGAGTGAAGGGGAAGGCAATATACAATAAAAGCGTGGTCAGCACAAAATTATCAAGGCAAAGGGAGATGCTGGGAGTGGTATAGTAGTTAAAGGCAACAGAGGTAAATACTAACACATACACAACATGCAATAACAGTAATAACAATAATCTATGAGTGGATACATAGATAAGCATGCAAGCTGATGAAGTGTGGAAAGGAGAATGGCACTATACCCTTAAATATATAATAGGTTTGTCAGAGGATGGCTCTACATACTTATTTACATATATTGCAAATATATCTATGAATATCGTAGCACATAGAGAGGCAAAGTTATGAAAACATTTTAGCCGTTATAAAAGCCCTGAGGGAGTGAGTCATTGGGCCTGGGTCTCGGGAATAGCCTTGGGGGACACCAAGGTTAATTGACACAACATAGTTCACAAAATGAATGTTCTACACCCTATTTTGGTAAGCAAAGCCTGCAAGTGGTCATCTGAGATGCAACTATTGCTCTCTCTCCATCTGGAGCAAAGAAGAGTACAGACGAGACAAGGACGCAATCAGTCTAAAGATTAATGGACCATGTAAACCTCTACCTCCATGACCCTGGGAATAGAAGACCTAGATTGTCCCTTGCTACCACTAGTGACTGCTATGAAAGGGATCACATTAACAGGTCTTGGAAAGAGTGGGAGAAAATGTGGAACAAAATTCAAAATCATGAAAAAGACCAGGCTTACTGGTTGTATAGAGACTGGTGGAACCCCCAAGACTCTGGCCTTTATTTACTGTTTGACCTGATTTCACTCCTATGTCCCAATTTTCAGCCAAACAATAGATAGTTCTACAAGGTGAACAATAATACTAGGAAGGTATATAATCCTTAGAACAGTCAAGTGTATGAGATCAAAAGGGTAGCATTTGCCCAAGGACAAAGTTCAGAAGATATGAAGAGTTAGGAGGGAAGGAGGAACAAAAACGAGAAACACAGAGAAATGGGAAGAGTGATATTACATTGTGAGGATTGCAATCAATGACATGAAACAATATATGTATGAATAGTTGAATATAAAACTGATTTGCTCTGTAAACTTTCACCAAAATCACAATATAAAGTTAAAAAATAAAAAGAAAATAACACAGATGAGAATGTATCTTGTCAATTGTGAAATGCAGTACCTGTTGCCTTGACAATTTATTTTTCTTCTTCAAGCATCAGCATGCTCCTCTCTCTGGTATAAAACTACAACTGAAAAATATGAATTTATTTAATCTGTTCTTAAATTTCAGGAGCTCTGGAGGTGTAGTGGATAAGATATTTGCCTGCTAATCACTAGGTCAGTGGTTCAAATCCACCAGCCACTCTGTGGAAGGAATATTTGGCAATCTACTTCTGTAAAGATTTATAGCCTCAGAAACCCAATGGAAGTTGCTATGAGTTGGAATTTACTTAATGGCAGTAAGTTTTGTTTTGTTTTTTTGGTTCCTAAACTTATGAAAATATACAAAAAGACCTGAATTATACTGTCTTCTCCTGAAAATTCTGCTGCTATTGCTCCTAGAATTTTTTATCTGTCATATCACACAATATGCTACATATTTATTTTATATTAATATATTACAGTTGCATATAACTGAATATTTGAAAGTACCATACCTTTAACAGTAATATGGTTATAGACCTAATGAAACAAGAAAGCATGTAAAGAAAAAAAAAATTTTGAAAAATATGGGTAACACAAATTATTTATGGTATTACCAGTGGCCAAAAGCATAGTAAGATTGCTATGACTAAAGACTTTGAGGAATGATCCTAGTGGTCTACAAAGCACAGTTTGGGAAAAATAGTTCAAATAAATTGAAGATACCCCAAATAGTCCCTGGTAAACAGGCAAGTATATGTATTCAAATCTGTTTATATACATAAAATATGTGCAAAATGTATTCATATGTCCAAAGAAGAATTCACTTAACAATTCTTTCTTCTAATAAAGTTTTATATTTGGCTATATTTCATCTTGCATGCAGTAAACTTGTCATTTGCTAATCCCCAAGGAAGCTTTATATTGACCATTTCTATTTAATTCTACTGATAAGACTCCTAGTTACTGTAGATAGTAACTGAACATCTTAGGGATTCTTTTATCTCTTATATGGATCACCTACCTGCTCTAGTCCACTCTTGGATGAGCTCCACCAGGATAAGCTTAAGGGGTGGGAGAACCATTTGTATCCATTTCCAAGAACTGGCATAAAAAAATACCACAAAGTAGGTGGCTTTGAACCAAAGAAAAGTATTGCCTCATAATTCTGCAAGTTAGTAATGGAAATGCAGCATGTTGGCAGAACCACGTTCTCTCCAAAGGCTTTAGAGAAAGATCTTTTTTGAAGCTCTCAGCTTCTGATAGACCTATGCATTCCTTGACTTGCAGGTGAATCTTCACATGGTCATAGTCTCTCTTTGCCTAGTTCTGTCTCAGCTCTATTCTTTTATAAGTTCAACACTAGGTTTGAATTAGGCCCCCTACTACTCCAGTATGATCACCTGATAGCTTAACTGATAACTCTTCAAAGAGTTAATCAGGTAGTCCCCAAGTTACAATGGGGTTCCATTCCAATGACTTCATCATAAGTCAGTTCTGAAGGAAGTTGAATACCTATTTATTTTAGTTTTCATTATAAGTGACTTTTATTATCAGTATCTCTATAATACAGCAGTGTTTGGAATAGAAAATCAAAAAACTGAACATCTGTGTATAAATATCAGAGATGATAACATTAGAAAATTACATGTTGCAACATATTGCTGATAATAAGAGGCACAAAAATACTCAAAAAAGATGGTCATAAGTGTGGTTCGTTTTGACTCAAATATGTTGTACGCTGGGGACCACCAAACAGTGTTGCGTTTACAAGCACAGGGGTTAGGACATCAACATATCTTTTGTCAGGGCACAATTTAATCTATATACCATCTAAGCAGCAGAATGACTTACTATATTGTTCAGGTCACCTAGGAAATGTGTTGACATGTTTTTCCAGTCTACAATTCTTTCCTGACATTTTTCAAATGAATAGAAAGAGATAATATAGATTTGTAACTATGTAATTTAATATCAACATTGACTTGGCCTGAGTAAAAAGGAAAAGAAAAAAAAAGTAAATGAAATAAAGTCAGAAGTAACCAAAAGCTATTTTAAACATAACTAACAATCTCATTATAATATTTTCTGAAGCAAAAACCCCACCCACATACTTCATTAGATCATTCTCCGGAGCTAAATCATACATGTGGCTATGATTCCTATTATTTACTTCACTTTCATGTAATTAGAGTTTTCTTTCTCTTTTTTCCTTTCTTAACTCCCTCCACACTATAATGTCATTACAGATATGGTGGAAAGTACTATTACCAAAGCAAGAAGATGTAAAGAAATGTCAGAGGCAAACTGGAGATTCTGTTAAAATTAAAACAAAGAGTTTTATTGAAGGAATAGTACAATCTATATTGGGCAGCACATCATGAGATTCACAAATTTACTCTGCTGAGGGGAAATTTTCACAGAGCTTTAAGTACACAAAATTCAAGAACTTAAAAGGAAAAAATTCTGACTAGCTGACATATACAAATCATGTTTTAACAAATACTAGACAATTCTAAGATCCTGTCAGTTCTGACTCATAGCGACCCCCTTTAGGTTTCAGAGGCAGTAAATCTTTACAGAAGTAGATTGTCCAGTCTTCCTTCCAATATATATATATATATATATATATATATATATATATATATATATATATATATATATGTATATATATATATGTATATATATACACACACATACATACATACATATGTGTGTGTGTATACATATATATATTCAAACTGGCTTAAGCAAAGAAGGAGATTTTATTTAGATACTGTACTTCAAAAATCTAGGTTTTTAATATTTAACAAAAGACTTTTTGGATACAGCAATAAATATGTCAGTCTACATTAATAAATAAGGGTTCATGTTCCCTGAATTTGACTGAAATATTCAGGTTGGCAATGGCAGCTGCCATTTACAAGTGATACCACAAGAACACCTGGTTTTCCTTGTTTAACCAAACTCTCTATCATTAGAGGTGGCTCATTAACAATCAAATATAAAACGGAATTTTCTGAAAACGTATCAGCTGTTAAAGTGCAGTACTGAAATAATCTATACTAGAGAAAATAAAGCTAATCAAGAACACATTCATGCTCAAACTTTTGTAAAAATCATGAATCTAATCCTATTTCTCAATTCAAGAGAAGTTATAGTCTCAAAACTCTAATTGGCCTATTTAAAAAAAAAATTAAAGTACCATGTTGTTTGAATAGGGAAGGGGAAGATTAAAAAGACTGACAACTTCAAAAGAAATGAGAAATCATGGCTTTAGGTCATTAAAAATAGATTTCCTATTTCAAACACATATAAAAAGATAATGTACTTTAAACTTAAATATTTCACATCACCATTTATAGTCTGTATGTGAATTTATGCCAAGCGCATCTTCAGATTCACATATTGAGCTCTACCTGCATTTGCTCCTATCCGTCACTCAATCCAATGTATTGTTCTGGCCACTGACTTAAGTATGCATTTTTCTGTTCACTATGCGAAATCCCTCCTGTTCCAAAGATGATAAAAGGTGCAAGGTCATTACAGACAATGTATTTCTGAGATAGAGACTTCAGTGACTTTTTACTTAACACTTCAGTTATAGAGGAATAATTCTGTACAAGTAACATGTAAACAGTTAACACATACTTGTCAGGAGTGACTTCTTCACTACTCAACATCTACATTGCCTGTTGTATTGAAAATGAAGTAAAAAAAAAAAAA
>NW_006921734.1:3522712-3525338 GCF_000298275.1 Orycteropus afer afer
GGTTCAAACCCACCAGCCACTCCTCGGAAGGAAGGTTGGGCAATCCTACTTCCGTAATGATACTGCCTCTGAAACCCAAGGAGGGGTCGCTATGAGTCGGGGCCGACTCGAGGGCACATAACAACAACAACAACAAATATATGGCTATGTGTTATTTTTGTGGGATGGTTTGGAGGGATAGGATAAACTGAAGGAGAGCATCACGAGCAAAACATTTGAAATAAATTCGAATAAAAGATTCTGAAAATCTTAAATAACTCATGAAATAAGCAAGCCACTACATAATAGTTATTTGATAAGCAAAATCTTCCAAATTCAGTAAAAAAATGCAGCAGCATAACATAAAGCAAATATATGAAAAATGTAAGCCATAATAATATAATTAAGCTTACAATATACAGTTAATTACAGCAAAAAAATATAACATCATTTGTTGCTGTTTTTAAATACAACTTCAGTTTCAAATTACAGTACTTAAAATTTCAAAAATAAACTACTTTACTACAAAATGAATTCTATATTTTTGAAAAATCATGTGAAAATGAGAACACTGAATTGCTTTTAAAGTAGTTCTAGGGCTCTACAGGAAAGCGACAGCCCTGAGGGTGGGGCCATGGAGACCAGATTCTTCCCTCAACCCCTTCCTGCCTCATCCCATTGTCACTCAGTCTACTCTGATTTAGAACAACCCTGTAGGACAGAGTAGAACCACCCCATAGATTATCCAAGGCTGTAAATTTTATGGAAGCAGACTGCCTTATCTTTCTCACACAGAGTGGCTGGTGGGTTCAAACTGCTGATGTTTGGATTGTTGTTGTTGTTGTTATGTGCCATCCAGTCAAACCCGACTCATAGCGAACCCTCCTTGGGTTTCCGAAGCAGTATCACTACGGAAGTAGATTGCCCCATCTTCCTTCCGTGGATTGGCTTAGCAACCAAATACTTTAAACACTTTATCACCAGAACTCCTCTTCTGGCTCACAGTCAAGGAAATCTGTGCAATCTCAACTCATTTACGTATGTTTGGGCTGGCTTAAGTAATTTGGAGCACAAAAGACACTTTAATTTTTCAGGAACAAATTTCTTTTCAGGACAAAGCTAATATTTTCCCCACCTAAGGTACTTGACGGCTAACCAGAAGGCTGGAGGTTCAAACTCACCAGCCATTCCTCGGAAGAGAGGTTGGGAGATCTACTTCCATAGTGATAGGGCCTTGGAAACCCAAGGAGGGGTCACTTTGAGTCGGGTCTGACTCGACAGCACATAACAACAACAACAACAACAAATAACATATCATGTAATATCTAGCCTGAGTAATTTAGAAATTAAGAAACTGCTTTTAAGGTTGGCATTGCACAAAACATAAAACACTTTGCTGGAATGAAATAAATTCTAATATTCCTGGAAATATTAGGACTAATAAACGTATTAGCACTCATTTGTGCCTCAGGCATTTGACTGCTAACCAGAAGTTGGCAGTTCAAACCCACCAGCCACTCCACGAAAGGAAGACTGTGCAATCTACTTTGGTAAATATTAACCACCTCAGAAACCCAAAGGGGGTTTCTATGAGCTGGAACTGACTCGATGGGAGTGAGTTTGGTTTTGTTTTGGTATATTTAAATTAACCAGAGGAAGCATTTTGAAGAAATATTGTATTTTCATAACCTTGTCTTTGCATGCTTCATGAGATCCTTTAGAGAAGTGATTTAGAATGGTTTGTCTCTTTAAAGACCTTGTTATAACATTCAAAAATAAACAATTCATTCTTTTTTTATGTACTTTTCAAATGGACCAATTTATATACAATTTTTCTCAGAGGAGATACTAAAAGCCTAGCTCATAAGACTCAAAAGACTTAAAAGACTGCTTCATGAGAAAGTCACAGCTTCCTGAGGAAAGACAAAAAACTCAGACCTAAAACAAAACAGAGATACTATATATATTCACCTGTATGTGAAACTAGCTCAAAAATCAACACTATCAAATACCATACAACATAAGCATTAAACAAAAGTTTGCCAAGGAAAGAGAAGAGAAAAATGGGAACTAAAGTTCTCAGTGTGATCACTGAAATTATAAATTATTTCTAGTATGTTCAATTTTTCATTGAAAATTGACCCAGGCCCTACCCCCACTAGGTAGGAAGCAGGGAAAAGAGACCCAGAGGGCACGACATAGCACAGCAGCAGCCAGGGATCCAGGTAAGGGGAGGGCAGAGAGGTTTCGAACAGCTAAGTGAGGCAAACTTGCCTGTCAGTTTGTCATACTATTGGCTTGCATGTTGCTGTGAGGCTTGAGGCTGTGCCACCAGTGTTTCAAATGCCAGCAGGGTTGCATATGGTGCACAGGTTTCCATGCATCTTACATACTGAGACGGACTAGGAAGAAGGAAGGGGTTATCCACTTCTCATAGAAATGGCCAGGGAAAACCTTATGAATAACAGAGAAACACTGTCAGATACATTACTGCACAACTTTATGAATAGCCTGGAAACATTATCCGATACAGGAGAATGAACCTCTTAGGTCATAAGGCTTTCAAAACATGCCTAGGAAAGAGCTGCATCATTGTAGTAGGACCAAGCTTACTGATAAGGATAAAGTAAAGCTTTTGAGACCTCCA
>NW_006921734.1:3526717-3527887 GCF_000298275.1 Orycteropus afer afer
TGAGATGTTTCAACAAACTGATGCCCCACTGGAGGCACTCACTTGGTTATGCCAAAAGATTTGGAAGACAGCTATCCAGCCAACTGACTGCAAGAGATCCATATTTGTGCCCATTCCAAAGACACGTGATCCCACAGAATGTGGAAACTATCTAACAGTATCAATAATATAGCACACACGTAAAATCTTACTCAAGATAATTCAAAAATGGTTGCAGCAGTATATTGACCGAGAACTTTCAGAGATGCAGGCTGGATTTGGAAGAGGACATGGAACAAGGGATATTATTTCTGATGTCCGATGGATCTTGGCTCAAAGCAAAGAATACCAGAAAGATGTTTACTTGTGTTTTATTGACTATGCAAAAGCATTTGATTGTATGGAGCATAACAAATTGTGGATAACATGGAGATGAATGGGAATTCCAGAACACTTAATTGTACTCATGAGGAACCTGTACATACCAGGAGGCTGTTGTTCAAACAGAAGAACGGGACACTGCATGGTTTAAAATCAAGAAGGGAGTGTGTCAGGGTTGTGTCCTTTCACCATACTTATTCAATCTATATACTGAGCAAATAATCCACAAAACTGGACTATGTGAAGAAGAATATGGCATCAGGATTGGAGCTCATTAACAACCTGCATTATGCTGATGACATAACTTTGCTTGCTGAAAGTGAAGATAACTTGAAGCACTTACTGATGAAGATTGAAGACTACAATCTGCAGTATGGATTACATCTCAATATAAAGAAAACAAAAATTCTCATAACTGGACTTGTAACCAGCATCACAATGAATGGAGAAAAGATTGAAATTGTCAAAGACTTCACATTGCTTGGTTCTACAATCGACATCAATGGAGGCAGCAGTCAGGACATCAGATGACATATAACACTGGGCAAGTTGGCTGCAAAGAACCTCTTTCAAATGCTGAGGAACAAAGACGTCTCCTCGAATACTAAGGTGCGCCTGGCACAAGCCATTTCAATTGCTTCATATGCATGTGAGAGTTGGACAATGAATAAAGAAGATCAAAGAAGAATTGATGCTTTTGAGATGTGGTGCTGGAGAAGAATGCTGAAAGTACCATGGACTGCTAAAAGAACTAACAAATCTGTCCTGGAGGAAGAGCAGTCAAAATGCTCCTTGAAAGCAAGACTGGCC
>NW_006921734.1:3528952-3532950 GCF_000298275.1 Orycteropus afer afer
TAACCAGAGGCTGGCAGTTCAAACCCACCAGCCACTCCTTGGAAGGAAGGCTTGGCAATCTACTTCTGTAGTGATACCACTTCAGTAACCCAAGGGAAGGTTGCTATGAGTCAGGTTCAACTCGATGGCACATAACAACACATCAGTTTTCCTAGTTGGAAATTGCCTTCAGCATCCATACTAGGATATATTTTAAAGGGACAGATAGCAGTAATGCTTTTACATTGTAGATCTCTGTTTTGTTTTGTTAATTTGGATACAGTAATACACAAGAAAAGTAATTCTACTTTCTTGATGATTCTTTGAAGGTTCTTAATAAAGGAGCCTTTCTGTTCTAATTTACTGTGAACAGAACTCCAAAGTGGTCACATTTTTTCTTTCCCAGTCCTTAATGAGACTATGCCAAACAGATAGGTACAGAAAGAGGTAGAGCCATAGTTCTTGTCTATATTTTGGGCAGGAGTCTTATAAGGAAAACTCTGCATTGCCCCAAATATTGATATTTTCCATTTTCAGAGAAGGTTTGTGTTTGTTCAAAGTTTGGGACTCTCGGGTTCAGTAAAATCCTGACAGAGAGAAACCCAAGGTTTGGGCAATGTATTACTTAAACCATGTGTGCATAAAAGTTGCAGAGATGTTGTTTTGTGGTGGATGGGCAGCCAAGAGCTTTTGGCCTGTCCTTTGAACCAGCTTATCCTGACACAGGAATCGTTAGTCATCTTTCATGGCTGGCCACTGCCCTACTGGATTTTACTGGTCATCCTATGCCCTTTATTTTGCAGCTTATACCGTCCATGATTCCAGATACTTGAAAACTTCTAGTATAGTAATTTACCCAGAACCTTGCAGTACTGCCACCAGTAGAGGAAGAAAGACTTTTGCAAGAGACAGAAACAGAACCTCATACTACTTCTACTCAAACCAAAACCAAACTCACTGTCATCGATTCAATTCTGACTCACAGCGACCCCTATTGGGTTTCTGAGACAGTAAGTCTTTACAGAAGTGGATTGCCCTATATTCCTTCCACAGAGAGGCTTGTTGTTGTTGTTATGTGCCATTGAGTCAGACCTGACTCATAGCAACTCCTCCTTGGGTTTCCAAGGTTGTATCACTACGGAAGTAGATAGACCAAACTTCCTTCCGAGGAGTGGCTGGTGGATTTGAATCACCAGACTTCTGGTTAGTAGTCAAGTGCCTTAGGCACTATGCTACAGAGAGGCTAGGTGGGTTTTAACTGCCAACCTTCTGGTTAGCAGTCAAATGCCTTAGACACTGTGCCACAAGAGTTCCTTCTACTGCCACTCAGGCTCAGGCTCACTGCCGTCAACTCGGATCCGAGTCACAGTCAACCCCTCCTTGGGTTTCTGAGGTGGTATCACTATGGAAGTAGATTGCCCAATCTTTCTTCTGAAGAATGGCTGATGGGTTTGAACCACCAGACTTCTGGTTAGACACTACACCACTAGCAGAGGCAAATTTTGGTGAAATTTCTTGCAAGACCAGAATGAAAAACAGATGAGGCTAAATGAACAGACAAGGACAAAATGAAACCAGATCCCTCAATAACCTCATAGAGTTCTATGCAAAGAGACAGAGTAAGAGATTCAAGAGGTGAGTGACCTAGAAATGACTACCTAGAAATTTATGGAGAGGTGAGCCCAAACAGCACTTTTTGGTACCACAGTTGGGTTCTGAGTCCTCAAGGTTGAATGTAGATAACACATCTATGATCCTTGGTTCTGACACCAAGAAATGGCAAACAGCAAAGTGGAGTTTCTGTTAAAATTAAAACAGTTTTACTGAAGGAATAGTATGATCTAGATAGGGCAGCACTCCTGAGGATTCACAAAAGTATTCTGGTGAGAGGAAATTTTTACAAAGTTTAAGTACAGAAAATCCAGGAACTGAGAAGAAGAAATTTCTGATTGGTTGGCATTTATAAAATCATGCTTTAACAGACACTAGACAATCCTAAGATCCCATAAGTATTGTTTTGTTAATAAAAAAGTTTGAGTCAGTTAAAATCTAGCTAATCTATGGATATTTTGAGTGAATATCCTTCCTGGGAAAATGCTATGAGGGGAAGGGAGACAAGGGGAGCCTGCAGGCTTCCTAAGGTAAACTGCCTAGCTGACTTTTCAAAATCAGCTCAGAATAAGCAGTATATAGCAAATGTAGAGTCTGGCCTGCATCTTTGGCAGAAACCTCTCCTTAGACCAAGCACCTACTTCTTTTGAGCTCTTTCATGAGAAAATTTTTCTCCATGTGGTTAGTTTTCTACCATATTCTTGGCTGTCCTCATTCTTGTGGTATAAATAACACAAACTCTTTTACATTTCTACCTACAGGAAGATTGGGCAATCTATCTCTGTAGTGATACTGCTTCAGAAACCCAATGAGGGGTCGGTAGGAGTTGGATACGACTGGACGGCAGTGAGTTTGGTTTTTTGTTTTTTCTCTACTTGTTTTCTTTCTCTGTACTTCTGGTATGACAAAACTGTTCAGCTTAACATTTGAAATTTCTACTAGCTAACTTCAATGCCATGTCTTCCTTGTATATAGTTGAATAGTTTGTCTTCTGATCAATATTTCTCAGTCAAGATATATCTTGCCACAATCCTAAAATATTATAATCATTTTTCATCATGACCTACTTTTCTGACTCTCCTTAAGTAGGAAAAAATTACTTCTAGAAGATTTGAGAAAAACATTTGTTTATTTCTATCCTGTAAAGTTCTAAGAATTAAAAATAGACAAACATAGAGTATGCATGAGTTTATTAATATTTCCTTTATGTAAGATTAATTTTTTTTTGAAGGAACATTTACATTTATGTTCAAAATTAGGTGAGATATCCACCTACTTTTGTGCTTGTAAGAAGCTGTGGTGGTGTGGTGGGTAAGACATTTGGGTGATCACCAGAAAGTCAGAGATTCAAACCCACCAGCTGCTCCATGGGAGGAAGCTGAGGCAATATACTTACATGAAGATTTACAGATTTGGCAACCCAATAGGGGTTGCTAAGAGTCAGAATTGATTCATTAGGTTTGTTTTTTGAGTGTGCATGCTTGCAATCAGGCCAGGACACTGGAGATGGCCAGCAGGCAGCAGTCAGTTTTGTTCCTGGAAAATAGATTTATGGATTCCTTCGTTCCTTCATTCCTTTCTCTCTCCCTCCCACATTTCTATCCTTTTTTTCTTCCTCCTTTCTTTGCTTCCTTCTTTCTTTTCCTCTCCCCTTCTCTTCTTCCCTCCTACTTCTTCCTTCTCTGCTTCCAACTGTTACTTTGTCCTGGTTCTTACCCCTTACCTGTTACTATTCCTAGACTTATCTGATTAATGATATGGTGGATTTTTTTATTTTTTTCCTAACAAATCTTACTCAATGTAATAGAGAAAAAAAAATGATTCATTTGGTTTTTAACACTGGAGACTCTTTGAGGTATGACTTATAACCTTTTCTCCTGCATCTACTGTTGCAAGTTGACCACAGGACCTCTCTTGCTTCCTTCATCCACTTGATACAATGCTCTATCAACTCTACTCCAGTTTCCTGAAAAAAAAAAACAACTCATGGCAGTCGAGTTGATTCGACTCATAGAGACCCCTCCTTGGGTTTCGGGGACAGTATCTCTACAGAAGTAGAGTAGAGCCTAATCTTCCTTTCCAGGAGTGGCTGGTGCATTTGAACCTCCAGCCTTCTGGTTAGCAGTCAAATGCCTTAGGCACTATGCCACTAGAACTCCCAGTTTCTTAAAAAGAAACTAAAATGATAGGTAGAGTATATTTTACTACACCCAGTTCAGAGTTGAGGAAATTGAGACAGCAGAATATTAAACAATTTTCTTAAGGTCAAATAATATATTAAAATCAGCTCTAAGACTCACTTCTCCCTGTTTGACATTATTATTCTATATTTAATTTGCATATCTTGAAAGATGGAAAATTTCAGGAAATACGTTTTACTTCTTCGGTGATTAGATTCAAAAGTAGAA
>NW_006921734.1:3533340-3534086 GCF_000298275.1 Orycteropus afer afer
TTTTTTTTTCCTAGTGGAGAGCAACCTCTTTTTTCTGGCTTTTAAAGAGATCTAGTAATAATCTAATATACAAATGGTTAATACATTAGGCTGCTAACTTAAAGGTTAGAGGTTGAAATCTACTCAGAGACACCTTGGAAGAAAGACATGGTGATCTATTTTCAAAAAAAAAATCAGCTGTTACAAACCCTATGGTGTACAATTGTACACTCACCTACATGGATCACCATGAGTTGGAATCAACTCAAAGACAACTGATTTTCTCCATACTTAAACCAATGTAGTTATATATTCTTTTCTTTCTCATTTTTCCCATTTCTTAATTTGAGGCAATATAATTAAAAACAAAATCTATTCCCAACCCAGAAAACCTCTCTACAAAAATAGAAGAGAAAGAAACGTTTTATTATTGAATAAGCATTAAACTAGAATTACATCACAGGCAATCCACTAAAGTGATTGTAAAAACAGAAAGAAATTTTACCCTTTTACTTGCTGGAAGTTTGGCAGTTCAAACTCACCCAGAAGTACACTGAAAGACATGTCTGGCAATCTATATCTGAAAGGTCACAGCCTTGAAATCCTATTCTGCAGTTTCACTCTGCATCCATGAGAGCTGCATGAGTAGGAATTAACTAGGTGGCAGCTAACACAATAACAAAATACAGCTGAGTGTATAGAATCCATTACATTCATGTTTTCAAGTTAAAATACTAATTTCCTAGTATATTCATGGTAGGGTACCA
>NW_006921734.1:3535381-3536700 GCF_000298275.1 Orycteropus afer afer
TTTTTTTTTTTTTAATTTATTTATATTGTGATTTGGGTGAAGAATTTACAGAGCAAATTCACTTTCCATATATTTTTTTGACTTTTTATTATGATTTGGGTGAAAGTTTACAGAGCAAATGGCTTTCCATTCAATAACTCATACAAATTTTGATCTATGGCATCAATTGCAATCCCCACAATGTAACAGCACTCTGCTGACTTCCTCCTGTGTTTCCTGTTTCCATTTGTCCTCTTTTCTGTCCCTTCCTGCCTTCTGAGCTTTATACCTGGGCAAATGCTCCTTTTTTGATCTCATGTGGTTGATTGCTTTAAGGAGTGTGTACCTCTCTAGTATTATTGCTCACCTTATAGCCTTGTCTATTATTTGACAAAAAGTTGAGCCACGGTGGTTTATTTTGTTCCAGGCTGGAAGGATATATACATAGATGCACAAGTTGAACAAGTTTGGGAGGGCAAATGAGACTATATCCACTAATATATATATAGGTTTGACAGAAGATATTTCTACCTATGTCTGTATATATCCATGAAAATGCATCCATGAGTATAGTTGAACATACAAAAGGCAAAGTTATAAAAAATGCTTACCCATAAGCAAACACTTTGAGAAAATGAGTTGCTGGGCCTGGGGGCTCAGGACTTAATCTCAGGGGACTCTAAGGTCAATCAGCATAACATAGTCCACAAACCCAACATTCTACATCAAAATTTGGTGTGTAGTGACTGAGATCTTAAAAGCTTGTGAGAGTCCATCCAAGGTGCAGCTATTAGTGTCTCCCTGTCCCAAGCAAAGAAGGGTAAAGAAAACTGAAGATGCATGGAAACAATTAGTCCAAAGTACTAATGGACCACATGAACTCTAGACCCCACGACTATGAGACCAGAACTACTAGTTGGTTCCCAGCTAGCATTGTGACTGCTCTGAAAGAGATCACAATAGGAGATCCTGGATGGAGTGGAAGAAAAATATTGAACAAAACCCAAAACAATAATAATAATAAAAATGATCAGATTTACTAGTCTGATAGAGACTGATGGAACGACTGAGATTGTGGCCTTTATAGTTAAGATTATATGTCAGCTTGGCTGGGTCTGGTTTTGACATACATACATTGGACAGCTGGATGTACTATTCCCCTTGATAAGGCTGGTAATCAACTCCTTGGTGGAATCTATTGTGAGCAGCTGAGTAGCTGCCTTAGGGATATGATCTACTCCGAGTATATAAGGAGAAGCTTCAGGAATGACCTGCGGCTTTTGGCATGCTTGAATCTTGCGTATAGCCGAGTTGTTATTCAGCAGCCTGCCATGTTGTCT
>NW_006921734.1:3539199-3545024 GCF_000298275.1 Orycteropus afer afer
CCTGGGAAATAGAAGGATAAGAATTTGGGGCAGTAAATCCTAAGCACTGATAAAACTTTCACTTTAGTCAAAAAAATATATAGCTTATAAAGGCTTTTATTATATACTTCTTCTATCAGAGGCAAAAGCTTTATTTTCAGAGCCTATTATTACATCATTTTTTCATTCAAGTTTTTGTATTCTGTTTCTTAGAGCAATCCCTAACAAATATATGCTTCAATCCCCACAAAACCTGTATCAGAACTGTCCTGACTACCGTAGTGACTTCCTCTCAGCTTACTAGTAGGCCATGATTAAGTCTTGGAGAAATTCTATCCCACCTGACATAACTGGCAAACTCATCCTCCTTCTTACACTTTCCCTTGAAAAGCCATCCTACACATTTTCATCAGATCACTTTAATGTCCTTTGCTTTTTCTGTAACTTCTCTTCTCAGAAACGTTCAGTTTCAACCTGATCTTCGATGTGACCAACGATATAATTGTAATCTCTCTACCTTCATCTTCTATCATTGTTCTTTGTCTTACTTTAGCTTACCCCAGGATCACAAAATATAACAAAATCTGGTCCTTGTAAGAGTAGTAATGTCCTCTATCTTCCAAACATGCCTATAAGAATCTTTCCAATGCCCCTAAATTCATTTAAATTCTTTTTCCTTCTAGGATCATTTGAGTCCCCACTTACATGCTACCTCTTCCTCCTTTGTTCTCTACTTCTGTTATCTCACTTTTCCTTGGATTTTAGTATTTCTAAATTGTTCCCCATAAAATTAACTTATAAATTCTTTGAAGACAGAACTCTATTTTATGTATTGTTTTCTTCTCATCCTTCTTCCACTCACACTGTAGATGCACAAATAAATGCTTGATGAATCTGAGTGCACTGAATCACTTTGAAAGACAGAATTTTGGTTTATAATTGTATACTTTAAAGATCTTCCAAGTGTAGATCAAATGTATGCATAAAGAGATTTATCACCATTTTCTTTAAAATATACTTCTTTTTGAGGAGTATTTTCCCCAAAACTGTCTGCACACTTTCTCAGTGTGGGAATACCTCACAGATATTTCAGGCTGTTTCAGATCAGCACAATAAAGCAAGTATCACAGAAAAGTAAGTCACACTAATACCTTTTTTGTTTCCCAGTGCATATAAAAGTTATATTTGCGCTATATTCTAGAGTGCTAACGAAAAGGTTGGTGGTTCAAACCCACCAGCCACTCCGTAGAAGGAAGATGGGGCAATCTACTTCCCTAAATGTTTACCACCTCCAAAACCCAGGAAGTCACTCTATGGCAATGGGTTTGGTTTTTTGGGTTTAAATGTACAATATCATTATAAAAAGTTTGAAGTATGGTGAGAATTACCAAAATGTGACCCTGAGACATGAAGGGAACACATATTGTTGAAAAAAGAGCATCAATAATTTTGCTTGACTCAGAGTTTCCACAAGCCTTCAATTTGTAAAACTTCAGTGTCGGCGAAGCATACTCAAGCAAAATGTAATAAAACAAGGTGGATCTGTATTTTGTTTAGTGCTGGTAAAAGAGTTCTTTGCCTCCCAATAGTTTACATTGTTTATGAAAATAGATGCTGTGTTCCATACCGCAGGCAGTTAATTCCTTTGATCACCTTCCATTTGTCAGTTTCCATAACATCGTAACTTCCTTGAGGTACTTTTCTAGACTTAGACATTTATTTATGCATTCATTTATATATATATATATATATTTGGAAAGTCTGGAAATATTAGGAGGTGCTCTGATTTTTTTTTTTTTAATAACTTCTTGCTTTTGGGTATTATTAAAACTTAGCATTTTCACTTTCTTTGTATTTTATTCTTCCTCTCCAGATTGTGGAATAACTCCTTTTCTTATCCTAAGCTAAATGTTTTCTCCCACTTTAATTACCTACATATTTTTCTAAGCTATTCTGTGTCCCTGTTGCTACTTCACAGTCAGCACTGGTAGTGAGATAGTTTCCAATCTGTTATCATCTGTGAATATCATTAAAGTGGTGTTATTTACACCCCCTTTTAGCTCACTAATGAAGATACTATGTTGGTTGGACCATGCATCAACTGTCTAGAGACAATACAATAAATTGTCACTCTTTTTTTAATCTGTAATTTCTGGTCCTTGAGCTGTATTGCAGCTTCTTTATAGGCATGTGCTCCTGTAAATCTGTAAACAAAGTTGTCATACATATTCAAGATTATTTGTTCATAATCCAATGATTATTAATTTTTGAGATGATGCTAGTCAAATTCAAGGAATTTTATGACCATAGCAAATGCATAAGCCAAATTTAGTTTGCTCTCCTAGAGGAATGATGAAGGCACTAATGTCCGCAACTCACACCTTCACTATTTCATCCCTTTTACATAAGCTGAACTTCTTTCCTTTTGCACTTGTTAAATTCCTTTCTACTTAGCTGAACATCACTTCCTCATTTTCCCCAGACAATTATTTGTTCTTGTATTTTTCTGTATTCCAATTATAACTCTATTACTGCACTTGTCATATAATGGTGTACTTCTTTTTATTTGCATATCTATCATCACTGTGGGCTGTGAACATCTGGAGGGCAGAAATCTTGTCATATTCATCTTTATTCCTTAGTGTTTAGCATAAAGTAGGCACTCTGTAAATGTTTGCTGACTGAATGAGTGAATTAATGGTCTGTTTATAGGGACATCAAGAAGGCTTTAATTTGATTTAATCAATTTTTATAAACAATTTATATTGTGATAGGCTTCCTTCAAATTAGTTCTAATTATTAACATTTTATTAGAAAATACTGTTACATTTATTTCTTTACATAATCCTAGGGATTTAAAATATTTGTAAAAGAATAATTAATGTGTACTCAAATATCCTTATTATTTTAACTTATGAGATCTTTGTACAACAGTAACTGTTTTTCTCTTTGTTATTGTTAGGTGCCACTGAGTCAGCTCTGACTCATAGAGATGCTATATACAAAAGAATGAAAAACTGCCTGGTCATGTGCCAGTCTTACAATCCTTGCTGTGTTCATCTGTGTAGCTAGTGTGTCAATCCATCTCGTTGAGGGCCTCCCCACTTTTTGTTGACCGTCCACTTTACCAAAAATGATATCCTTCTACAGGGAGCAGTCTCTTCTGATAACATCACCAAAGCAGGTGAGATGAAGTCTGGCCATTCTCACTCCCAAGGAACTTTCTTGCTGGACTTTGTCCAGGAGAGAGCTGCTAGTTCTTCTGGCAGTGTATTGTACTTTCAGTATTCTTCGTCAACACCACAACTCAAAAGCATTCACATGTCCAGCTTTCACATGCATATAAGGTGATTGAAAATACCATGGCTTGGGTTTATTGTTGTTGTTGTGTGTCGTCGAGTCGGCCCTGACTCATAGCGACCCCTCCTTGGGTTTCCTAGGCAGTATCACTATGGAAGTGGATTGCCCCATCTTCCTTCTGAGGAGTGGCTGGTGGGTTTGAACTGCCAGGCTTCTGGTTAGCAGTCAAGTGCCTGAGCGACTATGCTACCAGAGCTCCTTAGGTACACCTTAGTCTTTTCTCTTCAGCATTTTAAAGAGGCCTTTTGCAAGAGATTTGCCCAGTGCAGTACATCGTCTGATTTCCTGATTGCTGCTTCTATTAGTGTTGATTGTGGAACCAAATAACAGGAAATCTTTGACATTAAAAGACTTCAGTCTTTTCTCCATTTATCATGATGCTGCTTATTAGTCCATTTGTGAGGATTTTTGTTTTCTTTATGTTGATGTGCTATCCATAGTGCAAACTGTAATCTTTATCTTCATCAATAAGTGCTTCAAGGCATCTTCATTTTCAACAAGCAAGGGTATGCCATTTGCAAAATGCCAGTTGTTAATGACTCTTCCTCTAACCCTGATGCCCTATTCTTCATATAGTCCAGCTTCTCATATTATGTGCTCAGCATACAGATTGAACAAGTAAGGTAAAAGGATACGACCCTGATACATTTTAAAGATGTAGTATCTCCTTGTTCTGTTCAAATGACAGCCGCCTGGTCTATGTACAGGTTCCTCATGAGCACTATTAAGTATTCCAGAATTCCCATTCTTCTCAATGTTATCCATAATTTGTTATGATCCACATAGTCAAATGCTTTTGCATAGTCAAAATAAATAAATAAATAAATAGATAAATAGATAGATGGATAGATAAATAAATAAATAAATATCTTTGTGGTATTCTTTGCTTTCAGCCTAGATCTATCTGAAATCAGCAATGATATCCCTCATTCTACATCCTCATCTGAATCCAGTTTGTATTTCTGGTAGTTCCCTATAAATACATTGCTGCAACCGTTTTTGAATTATCTCTGCAAGATTTTACTTACATGTGATATTAATGATATTGTTCGATAGTTTCCACATTCTGTAGGATCACCTTTCTTTGGAATCCATATTGGTACCAATATGGATCTCTTCTAGTCAATCTTGGTATAGATGAGTAAATGCCTCCTATGTCACATCCATTTATTGAAACATCTCAGTGGATATTCCAACAATTTCTAGAGGTTTGTTTTTCACCAATTCCTTCAGTGTAGCTTCAACTTCTTCCTTCAGTACCATTCGTTCTTGATCACATGCTGACTTCTGAAATAGATGAACATCAACCAATTCTTTTTTTTTCCCATTGAATAACATCCTGAATTATAACCATTACCACAGCACATCATTAAGACATCTCAAATTAAAAATCTAAGTAAAAGCTGTGTGGTTTCTGTTATGAAAACTTAGCTTCATGTCAACCAGCTTCCCCATCTAAGTAAACTCACAGAGCCCAGATGTGGTCAACATTATCAAATAACAGAGCAAATATTTTTCCCCATCTTGCTTGGATTTCCTTATTCTCTCTAACTGATTTTGTTCTGTCCTTGGTATTGGAAACAACAAAATCCTCACTCCTTTCCTTGTCTATTGCAGAACAATCAGATCACACATTTTACTAAAAGCATTTAGAAATATATTTTTTCCAAACCAATACACATTCATTCTGTTGTGAAGTAGCTTAAGCAACCAACTTAGTTGTACACAGTTAATAGTAGCATTTTGTTTGCTTATATTTCATTTTAGTAAATGTTGATAACTTCCTCCCAACCACCTTACTACCACATTACAATTAAAGAATATATATACAACACAAACACACACACAGACATATACCACACAACGGACACAAAGATGACCAGGTTGTTTTGTAATTTTTATGACATCTCAGCCATTGAGACTTTTAGTACTCCAATAATATCTTTTATGAAAAGGATACTGGAGGAAAATGCCAACCATATAGTGTACATCATACAGAAAGAATCAGCAGAGTAAATAGGCAGATTCAGAACTGTTTCTGAAATAAGCTTCAAGTGTCATTCTGAAATGTAAAGGGTTTTATGGTCCCTAGTTCCTAATGTCCTTTGTGTGTGAGTGCAATTGAGATTGCCTCTCTGATATTACTTCGAGCTATCCCTCATAGTTGGAATGTTAATCTCCAATAAAAATATTAACATCAAATTTGCTAATTAGCAGACTATTCTTTTTTGATACCAATAATAATAATAATAACAACAATATAGCCACTGCATATACAGTAGTTGTCTCTAAAGTAAAGAGGTGGCCAACAATCCCTGAAGTGTGTTTCCAACTGGGGGCATTGGTTGTGTCTAGGTTGCAGATTAGAACTATACACAATACACACAGATTATATCATGCTCAAATATTTCAAAGAAACTAATTAAAAAAAAAAAAAAAAAAAGCCTCACTGCCAGACTGCTCAGGAAGTAAACTCAATTTTCCAG
>NW_006921734.1:3545124-3547189 GCF_000298275.1 Orycteropus afer afer
AAAAAAAAAAAAAAAGCCTCACTGCCATGGAGTCATTTCCAACTCATAACAACCCCTCCTTGGGTTTCTGAGCTGGTATCTCCATGGAAGTAGATTGTTCAATCTTCCTTCTGAGCAGTGGCTGATGGGTTTGAACTGCCAGCTTTCTGGTTAGCAGTCAAATGCCTTTTGCACTATGTCACTAGAGCTCCCAAACTAAAGACCTACCTAAAAACTTACCAAAATAAATTCTAGTACCAGTTCTATAACTCTCTATGGGATCACAATTTGTGTACCTAATATGAATACACAATAAAAATAAGTAAATAAATAAAAGGAGGATAGGGCTTTCAATGGGTCTGGCAGTAGTAGATGGAATAATGTTTTGTAGAATTAAAAGAAAGGGAATTCATAAAATAAAATTAAAACTTTCACAGTGGAAAAGGCTGGGAGAAGCATTAAATGGACTAGGAGTTATGTGCAGACTAGTAGAGGTTAGGATGAAATCAGAGTTCAAGATAAGCATTTACAATCATAATTTTCACTGGTGGCAAATAGCCACTGAATTGAAGCCTGATTTCCCTATTCCCCAGGTCTTTTACTTACTGGTTGAGAAACATTTCCCTGAATGTGCATTTCCTTATATGCCAAATTAGTGTAATAATCCAATTTTTATAGTTTATTTGCAGGATAAAAACAAAACAAAAACACACTATGTAAAACAATCAGAATTTTGGTAATTTACTAAATGTATCCATTTGACAAGCACTAATAAATTAGTGCTTATATGGTAGGCACTGTGCTATATTGGAGATAGAGTAGTGAATCAAAATCATTAATGATAGTATAAAAAAGAGACCTAATTTTCACCTGAGATGAAGGTTAGAGTAGAGAAATTGTCTCTGAGACAGTGATTTTACACTGAGACTTGAAGAAAATAATGGAGTCTGTATTACTAATACGTCAAGGGATTAGGAAATGGCAAACGATGACCTCTGATTTAGTTATGACATCATCTTTATTTGTTTAAGTTTGGGAATTGAACACTACTTGAGGCTCATTGTCATCTTGAAAAATCATTCCCGAGAATGACTTTGTCAAGTATCTCTTTGTCAAAATGTGAACTATTGATCACTTAAATCAGAATCACCTAGAGAAGTTGATAAAAATGCAGAATCCTGGAGCCTTACCCCAGATCTCATGAATTGGAATCTTCAGGGGTTGGGCATTGGAACCTGTAAGTTTACTCTGCTTCTTAGTTGAAACTGGCTCATGCTAAAATTTGAGTACCCTGAGACTAAGGGAGAAAAAAAATATATCTTTATTTTCATACCAGAATACATAAGAAATCTTGTGAGATACTGATTAGCAAGAATGGCTCTATCTACCCCAGCCCTTTAAAGGAATCATGTTTTCACAATATTACTAGAAAAGGTATTATTAGTACTAATGGATAAGTCTCTCTAGGAACCAGTATCTGTATACTCCTAGGCCACCCATGATAGGTACACTGACATTTTGTAGCAAAGTAAGAAAAGGCAGATTTGGGAAGAATGTATTACTTAGACTCCTCCCTCAGTTAATGCTCTCCTTGCCATTTTCAGAATATATTATCCCATTAAATTGAGTCTTCACAGTTATTTTCCCATTAGAGAAAAAGAAAAGATTCAAAAGGAGCATTCAGTGATTTTTCTTTATTATGTTTAATAATTAATTTGATATTTCAGTGATATATTATTATTATTTATGTATAACTGGCAGTTACTGACTATAAAATTGTTGTAATTAGGTCGAGAGAGTGTGGTACAATTCCTATACTTACATGCATACATATATATGAAATACATATGTATATAAGTACATATGTATATAAATACATACATATATGTATGTAAAATGTATGATACATATGTATGTGTATATATATACATACATATGCATGCAAATGCATGTATATATGTACAAGAATATATGAATATATATACACATATAAATATATTTATATGTATACATATGTTGTTGTTGTTGTTATGTGCCGTCGAGTCAGCCCTGACTCATAGCGACCCCTTCTTGGGTTTCCGAGGCA
>NW_006921734.1:3547309-3560526 GCF_000298275.1 Orycteropus afer afer
CTCTGGTGGCGTAGTGCCTAAGGCATTTGACTGCTAACAAGAAGACTGGTGGTTCAAACCCACCAGCCACTCCTCATAGGAAGGTTGGGCAATCTATTTCCATGGTGACACCATCTCAGAAACCCAAGGAGGAGTCACTACAAGTTGGATCTGAGTCAACAGCAGTGAATTTGGTTTGTTTTTGTTAACATGTATTTTGTGAAAAAAAAAAAATTGCTAAAATGACAAGAAGTTGACTATTTTAAAACCTGAAAACAATTTAAGTATCCTTGAAATTGATTTTAAATAGTATCACACTACTTACATGATCCTTTAATATTTTGAATAATCATCTGGCTGATGCTTAGCCTTCCAAAGGTGTGTAAACTCTATGAAGCTATTGACAGTTCCATCCATCATCTCCTGGTGACTGTAAATATACAGTGGGACAAGGAGACCAGAAGTCTTACAGTGACTTTCTAGCCCTCTCAATTAGGACAAGTCATATTAGTCACCTTTATATATGTCTGTTCCTTTAACAGTATTATGGAGTAGTACATTGTAGGGTTGTTTTCTTGACTAAATGAGAAAATCTATATGAGAAAATGCTATGTAAAAAAGAAAATATACTTTTTAATGTTTATTACAATCATTTTCCACATTTTCCCTAATAGTATTTCAGTGCAAAACTTTCCACTTTTTAATATATTTGGAATCATGTTTCTGTAAGATAAAGTTTACCTCTGAATGACAATCATCAAAGGTGTAATGATCTTTGTAGTAGACTATACTGAAGAAGCAAACAAAGTCAGAGCATATTCCTATTTTTCAAATCCGTTTGGCAAACTGTGATGCAAAAGTATTGTGGATGATTCTGTGCACTGTATAGAAAACTCTTTCACTCCACGAGTTGAAATCAGGTTATATATGTATGTATATATGTGTTGTTGTTGTTATGTGCCGTCGAGTCAGACCTGACTCATAGTGACCCCTCCTTGGGTTTCCGAGGCGGTATCACTATGGAAGTAGATTTCCCAACCTTCCTTTAGAACAGTGGCTGGTGGGTTTGAATCGCCAGCCTTCTGGTTAGCAGTCAAGTGCCTTAGGCACTATGCTACCAGAGCTCCTTTAAATATCAGAGTCTGTACATGTCAATAAACATTCTTTATAGGGAAAATAATGAATCCTGGGAGTTACTTCCACCACCAATATGTTCTTCAGCCAAGAAATAGCCTTTGAATTGGAAAATGTGAAAAATGGATGAAAAATTTTAATGAATCTGAAATTATTTAAGGCAGAATTTTAGAGCTTCTTAGAAATTTTCATTCATTTTTTCCATTTTCCAATTATTTTAAAGGCCATTTATCGGCTGAAAAACATACTGGTGGTGGTAGTAACTCCTAGGATTCTTTATTTTGAGATCCGTTTACTGAAATTGGGCAAGGAGTTACTTGACATAGTCACTGAAGGAAGGCATCTCTGAGGAGGTGAACTTGGAGCTGAGAACTAAGGATGAAAAGGCATTAGTCTTGGTAAGAACTGAGGAAAGAGTCTTCCAAGCAGATGGGACATTAGTGCAAAGACCGTGAGATGAACATTAAGTACAAAGACCATCAGGTGAGGAAGAGCTTAGATTTTTGATAAACTGAAAGGAAATGAGTTTGCCTAGAAAAGAGCAAAGGGAGAATGGCGTAAGACAAATTTGAAGAAGTAGGAAGATTAGAGTGCATAATATTCCATTAAAAAAATATCAAATTCTTAATTAAAATTAAGAGTGTTCATCTCATATGAAATTACAACTGGTATTAATCATTCTTAAGGATTAAGAGTGCATTTTATCATTCTGTATTGAGTGTGATTCTTTATTTTCTTCATTTAACAAATATTTGGTGAGCACAAGCTACATGCTAGGAACAATTCAAGGTTCCAGGAATAGAGCAATACCAAAGACACAAGAGCTTGTCCTCTTAGAAAAAAAAAAAAAGCAAACTCACTGACTGATGGACCAAGTAGCGACCCCTCCTTGGGCTTCTGAGGCAGTATCACTACGTAAGTAGACTGCCCAATCTTGCCTTCTTGGAACATATATTTAATTTATTTTCTTTATTTATACTACGTGGAGGGTCAAAAGCAGACAGCTTCAAGGTTTCCCATTTGCGGATCTCTCTTGCTGCCTGTTTTAATTTCCATAACAAGAATTTGATGTTGGTTTCACTAATCCTAGGAATAAAAGTTATCGTACTTTCCTTTCATGGAGAAAAAAACAAACAAATATCAAAGAACTTTGAATATTTCTTCTCTAAAGAAGTCAAGTGTTGACTTTGTCAGAGCAAGCATAATTTTTCACTCTCTAATAAAACTCTGAACTCACTGCTGTGAAGTTGGATCCGACTCATAGCCACCCCTCCTTGGGTTTCTGAGGCAGTATCACTAGGGAAGTAGCTTGCCTAAACAGAAAAGAATGATGGAATGTGAAGCTATTAAGTGAGTTGATGTTTGAAGCAGTATTTCTTATGATAGCAATTCTCAAAATGGGGCTTTTCCCACTGCATTCCCTTTCTGAAGGGACAGCTATCAATTGATTCTTTAATACTGTTTAATACTCATCAATATAAGTTGGAATCCACTCAAAGACAACAGATTTTACTGTTTAGTGAAGAATCCCTGGGTAATGCAAATGGTTAGTTGCTCAACTACTACCCTAAAGGTTGGCATTTCAAACCCAACCAGAGGCATCTCGGAAGACAAGACTGGGTCCCTGCTTCTGAAGGATCATAGCCTTGAAAATCCCTTGGGGGTCCCATACTCTACATACATAGGTCACCCTGAGTTAGATTTGACTTAATGAAAACTAACAATACTGTTCAATAAGATGCAGTGGTGTTTAAAGAATATTTTGAGTACAACTACCTCATCTTTCTTATATAAAGCAGCATTTTTTTTACCCACTAAAGCATTCGGTCATAAATGATGCTGAGTAGTTTTAAATATGTGATAGTTCCTTCATAACTTAGAAGTACTTTCTATGGAGCTACATTACAATGGATTGATTTTTTTAAAAGTTAACAATTTGTTTCCATCATTATATATAAATACTACTTGAAGATTAAATTCTAGCTAGGCAATTTAATAATGCTATTTCAATAGGAAGAGTGAGCACCATGTGTGTTATGAAAAGAGATGGCTATGAATCAAGGAGTTATTTTTGAGAGCCCACTGTGGGTCCACAGGAAAAAAAAAAAACTCTATGGAAATAGAAGAATTATGTCTTGAGAAATGATAATTACAGGATAACAATTGAAAGTTCAAGTATCAATGAATTAATGAAGATAGGCTGTGCACTGAGCTTCATGAGCAAAACATATAATGCTCTTATCTTTATGTAGGTAGCACAAAAGTTTAGTGAAGTTTTTGCTATAATACTCTGCTGTGACTGTCCTAAAAGAGTTTTAACAAGGTCTATTCTCTTTATTTTGTTCTTAATTCTATGTGAAGAGAAATATTTTTGATTTAGAGAGTTAGTACTGGCAGAATTTTCATATAGATGGACTTCAGTTTGGGAGAAGTCATCAACCTAATGCGCCAAGTGACTCCAAGGGTCACTTGTAGGAGGTACTTCTCGAATAACTTTAAGTATGATTTATAAGTCATATATTTCCTAATAATTGTTTTCATTTTACTTCTGTTTCTTCATTCACTGTGGTTACATAAGCAGTATATGAGGTCACAATGGGTCAAGAGTTTTATAGATGATTTGATTTTTAATTCAACAACTGTATATTACCAAGAAAATAAGCAGAAGGTGAAAACATTTTAAATATATTAGTAATAAAAGGCATACATCAGCAAGGTAACTTCAGAGCTACATCATGGAATGTTGTACCAGATTTTCTGAAGTAGTAAGCACTCTGTCCTCCATGAAATTTCCCTTCCCCAACACCTATCTGTTTTGGGGTTTCATCTCTGTGGTCCCATAATATCCTGGGAATTGCCTCTATTTCTCTATTTGTCATGCTGAATTATGATATAGTAGCTAATGGCAACCACTTTTTGAGAGCTTATGGCATTTCAGTACTGAGCTATACAATAAATACACACAATATAATTGAATCCCTAAAACAAACAAAACTTTTGGTTTGGTTTTATTATCCCCATTTTATACCAAAGACAACAGTCTCTGAGAGATAATGGACCTTGTGTAAGTTCACATGGTTGAGAAATTCTGGAAATGGGATTAAATCCCAAGTCTATCTGACTGCAGAACCCATTATTTTCTGTTTACTTATCTGTCTTTCCATTATACTGTGAATTTTTATGATATCAAAGAAGTGAGACTTTTTTTTTACTGAATCTTCAACTGAAGCCATTGTCTCTGTAACATGCAAATAACTGAAACAACAATAATAACAAAAGTTCTAAAAATTAAAAAAAGAAAAAGAAAGCCACTCACTCTTCTAATCACTGCTGAAATGTGCTGTATACCCTGAAAATAGTGCATACATTATTATTGAAGTACTTCCCGTTGATGTTTGGCAGCTGCTAAAGGGACAGGGAGGTGGCATCTTCTAACCTCTTGTAACTATGCAAGAGGAAAACAGAACCACCATCAGCAGCCCAAGGCCTGTTCTTATGATGCCAGACATGCTGCCACCCTCCAGCCCTCTTACCATCCTTGACACTAACAGTTCCTCCCACAGCACCCTCACCTCTCCCCTGGATTATGAAGTTTATAAGGGAAGCAACAGGCTATAATTCAAGTTCAGGAACAGGCTCAGTCTCTCAGCTGGCTGTCTCTCTTTCAGCTGACAATCTCTCTCAGTCTCTCACAGTAGCACATCTCTTTCAGCAGCATGTCTCTCCCACATCTCTCTCTCAGCAGTATGTCTTTATCAGCAGGCAGTCAGAGAGACCCCTTCTGCCTCTCAGAGGGCTCATTTTAAGCCTGGCAGAGTAGCAAAACTAACCAATCCCCAAATCAGAATACTATATACCTGAGAGAGAGCAAACTTCCTGCTGCTCCAACAGAAACACACCAGGGGGATACCTTACCAATGAGGAGCTACTCAGTTGCTCACAGCAAATTCTACCCCAGAGTTTAGAAAGACAATGTCTAGAAAAGCCATACTATGTGATTTACTACACTGCAACAGTGCTTATATGGAGGACTTTAGATTTTGGAGTATTTGCAACTTACATTTGAAATGATTGTTTTAGTTTTTTAGGGCTGTTATAAGAAAAATACCGCACAGGGTGGCTTTAACAAAGAGCTATTTATTTTCTCATGATTTAGGAGGCTATGTTGTTGTTGTTGTTTTTCGTCGAGTCGGTCCCGACTCATAGTGACCCCTCCTTGGCTATAAGTCTGGCTTTAGAGTGCTGGTTCTGGGAGATGACTTTCTGTGTCCATTAGCTGGAGGAAGGTCCTTGTCTCTGAGCTTCTGCTCCTGGACAATCTTCATGTAGTTTGGTGTGGTACAGTGAATTACTTAGTATGACTTTTCTTGCCATAGTCTTTGTGACTCCCACAAGATGACTAGGTGGAACTATACTGTATTATACCTTATATAATGTAAGGTGGTTTGGCACACCAAGCAGATTAGATAGATTGCTAATAATGTAAATAAGGTACATGGAGCCCTTATAGAGGTGAGACTCTGCATGTAAAATGTATGGAATCTTAATGTGACTATTGGTCAGTTTTGCCATCTTGCTAGACTTAAAATGAGCCCTCCTAGGGGAAGAAGTGGGGATCTCACTACCATCAAGACAGAGAATAGTCGATAGTGAAGCATGTCCTTGGACCAGAGATTTCTGAGCTGAGATGATAGCAGAAAAATGGTGGTAGCAGAGGCAGCAGAACCAAGACCAGCACAAGACAGAGCTGAGGGCTTGCTCATCCACAGAGCAAGAAAGCTGAGTGTCTTTGGTCAAAAGGCTTGCTGCCCTAGACACATCTATTGGCAGAGGTAAAAGGACTTTGTAACAGTTGCCTGAGCAGGGTAGTACCCAGATGAGAGGTTGGGAGCCAAAGAAAGGTGTACCTGCAGGCATGGCAGAGGGGAGGCTATCCTGATCCAAGAATTACATCTGGAGCATTTTTGTACCTGAATTATAATCTGTTACTTACCTAATAAACCCCATAATTGTATTCTATGAGGTTTGTGTGACTGTTGCAATTAATTATTGAACTCAGCTGAAAAGTAGTTGTTGTCAGAATTGATAAAACTATTGCATGCCTGACTTTCGCCTCATAGAAATCAGCCTCAGGCTGTTGCTGTTGATTTTTCTCTCTCCCTCTTGTGAAATTGGAAGAGTTCAGAGGATGCTGCCCCATGCCTTGCTCACTTGTTTAATCTCTTTTATATCTCAAAAGAGATTTACTCTCAGATCAGAACTAGATGGTGCCTGACTACCACTGCCAAGCTCTGTGAAAGGGATCACAATAAGAGATGCTGGATAGAGTGGGAGGAAAATGTGAAACAAATCTCAAAATAATAATAATAAAAAAGATCAGGCTTACTGGTTTGACAGAGACTGGTGGGACCCCAGGATGATCGCCCTTAGTCACTCTTCAGGACCAAAATGACCTCACACCTGTGGCTCAACAATAGACAGGCCTGTGAGGTGATCATTAACTCCAGAAGGTATCCACTTCTTAGAAAAAAAACATAAAGGATGAAAATGGCAGCATTTGTCCCTGGGTAAAGCTCAGAAGGCAAGAATGGATAGGAAAGATAGACAAAGAGAAGCTTCCACAGGAAGGCAGCGATAAGAGTGCTGCTATATTTTGGAGATTATAATAAATGTCCAGAAACAAAATGTGTATCAACTGTTGAATGGAAAACCAATTTACTCTCTAAACATTCACCAAAATCACAATAACAAGTTAATTAAACAAAAAAAAGAGATGGAAGATTGATCTTAGATAAACATTAACATACAAAGGAAACCCCAGGACATTAGATGATGTGTAGCAATGGGAAGGTCAACCGCGAAGGAACTGTTTCAAGTGCTGAGGAGCAAAGATGTCTTCTTGAGGACTAAGGTGAGCGTGACACAAGCCATGATATTTCCAATCACCTCATATGCATGTGAGAGCTGGACAATGAATAAGGAAGACCAAAGAAGAGTTGATGCTTTTGAGTTGTGGTGCTGGCGAAGAATGCTGAAAGTAGCATGGACTGCTAAAAGAACTAACAGATCTGTCCTGGAGTAAGTGCACCCAAAATGCTCCTTGGAAGCGAGAATGACCAAACTTCATCTCACCTATTTTGGTCATGTTGTCAGAAGCGACCATTCCTTGGAGAAGGATGTCATGCTTGGTAGGGTGGAGAGTCAACGAAAGAGGGGGAGGCCTTCAACGAGATGGATTGACATGGTGGCTGCAATGATGGGCTCAAGTATAGCAGGGATCGTGGAGCTGGCACGGGATCGGGTAGTGTTTCGTTCTGCTGTGCATGGGGTCGCTATGAGTTGGAAATGACTCGACGCCACCTAACAACAACAACAACAATAAAGGAAAACCATTTCCAAATGGGATTAGAACCACAAACATTAGAACCATAGGTGTCATTGAGTTGGCTGTGACTCACAGCAACCCTATGTCCAACAGAATGAAATACTGCCCTGCCACATTCCATCATCATAGTCCTTGCTATGTTTGAGCCCATCATTGCAGCCACAGTGTTAATCCATCTCATTGAGGGTCTTCCCCTTTTTTTCTGACCCTCTACTTTAGCAAGCATGATATCCTTCTCCAGGGAATGGTCCCTTCTGACAACATGACAAAAGTAGGTGAGATCAAATCTGGCCATTCTCTCTTCCAAGGAGGATTCGTGCTATACTTTTTCCAGCATGGATTTGTTCCCTCTTCTGGCATTTCATGGTATTTTCAGAATTCTTCACCAACATCACAATTCAAAGGCATCAACTCTCCTTCGATATTCCTTATTCATTGTCCAGCTTTCACAGACATATGAAAATACCACAGCTTAGGTTAGGCACACCTTAGTCTTCAAAGTCTTCTCCTTCATCCTTAACAGTTTAGAAGTCTTTAGCAGAGGATTTATCTGGTGCAATATGACATCTGATTTTGTGACTGGTGCTTTCATGGGTGTTGATTGTGGATCCAAGTAAAATGAAATCCCTGACAACTTCAATCCTTTCTCCATTTATTGTGATGTTGCTTATTCTTCCAGTTGTGAGGATTTTGTTTCATTTATGTTGTGGTGTAATCCATACTGAAAGCTGTAGTATTTGATCTTCATCTGTAAGTGCTGCAAGTTTTCTTCACTTTTAGCAAGCAACATTATGTCATCTCCATATCACAGATTGTTATTGAGTCTTCTTCCAACCCTGAAGTCACGTACTTCTTCATATAATCCAGCCTTCCAGATTATTTGTCAGTATGCAGATTGAATAAATATGGTGAAAAGATACAAACCTGATGCACACCCTTCCTAATTTTAAACTGTGCAATATCTCCTTGTTTGAATGACCTCTTGGTTTACATATAGGTTCCTCATGGCACAATTAAGTTTTCTGAAATTCCCATTATCCACAATGTTATCAATAATTTCTTATGACCCACACAGTTGAATGCCTTTGCATGGTCAATAAAAAACAGGTAAACATTTTATATTCTTCGCTTTCAGACAAGATTCATCTGACATCAGCATTAATATCCTTAGTTCCACATTCTCTTCTGAATCCAGCTCACATTTCTGGAAGTTCCATGTCAATATATTTAAATTATCTTCAGCAAAATTTTACTCACATGTGATATTAAAAAAAAAAGAATGATATTGTTCTATAATTTCCACATTCTGTCCAATCATGGGCATAAACATTAGGATTTACACCACCTATTTTGGGGGACACAATTAAACCCATAACAATTATAAAGTTTCACAATTTATATTCCATTGCTTTGCTCTTTAATCCTATCTATATTTTTGTCCAAGGGTAAAGTTCAGAAGGCAGGAATGGATAGAAAAGAAAGACAAAGAGAAACTACAAAGAAGAGATAGTGAGAAGAGTGATGTTACATTTTGGAAATTATAATCAGTGTCAGGAAAAAGAAGTGTGTAATAACTATTGAATGGAAAATTAATTTACTCTGTAAACATTTACCAAAATCACGGTAAAAAGTTAATTAAAAATAAAAAGAGATTGATCCTAGATTAATAGTAACATACAAAGAAAATCCATTTCCAAATGGGATTAGAACCGCAGGCATTTGTTAGACGTCATGGAGTTGACTGTGACTCATAGCGACTCTATGTACAACCAGCCTAACTAAAAAAAAAAAAAAAAAGATGCCTCAATCCCCCTCAAAATTTATTAATCTAAGTATGAGATACATCCAAATAATATATTTAAAAAGCAAACTGTTTCATAGCTGAAAATCACTCAGAAATAAATGATACCTTCCTCACTGCCTTATATTCAAAGATGATTTTCCTTATCTATCTGGATGCTAAAAACAGTAGTATGTTACTGAACACAACATGAAAATACCATAGTCTCTATAATTATTGTTCATACTCCACAAAAGATAAGTAGGAATCAGGTCCTGGTTAACAAAATGAATCATGCTTCCTAAATGTTTGTCGTGTAAATCTTTGTAGTTGACTTGGTTTGACTTGGTTTTGGGAGAAGAAAGCAACTAATAGCAGCTAGCAGAAGACTCTGGGGCAAGTCTATAGAAACAGTGTTTATATAGTCTATAAAAATAGTGTTTGAACCCAGATTTCAAGTAATTTATCTACCCAGTTCCTCTAAATTATGTCATTTTACACAGATCAGAGGAATAAGAATTGTATACTCTGAAACAACGGTTGCTATCTAAAGTTAAGCTATAGCAGAAACATGGGCTTATTGAACTTTAGCAAGTTACTCAGTGTTTTGTGCCTTACTTTCCTAAGGTCCAAAATGGAGGTAGAACAATAACTAGAGTTACTTAGATTAGCATCGTATAAATCTTAAGAAACACTGTAATATAACTACTAATTATAATTCACATCTTAAAATTGGAAACTAAAGCTCAGTGAGTTTAGATAGTGGCCAAAGTCACAGAGCTCATGATGAATAGAGCCTGGAGTCAATGTCAGAATTTGACACAGCACAGGCATACTTAATTGTCCTAGATGGCCATCAAAGTCCTATGACCTCAGAAGACTGTGTAGAGGTCCTTGTGAGGTAATATGTAAAACAGTCGTTTCCTAAAAATTACTAATGCCAGTAAACGAATTGCTATCAATTCACTTATAACTCATGGTGACGTCATGTGTGTCAGACTAGAACTGTGTTCTATATGGTTTTCTTTTTCTTTCATTTTGTAAAACTTTTTATTGTGATTTTTCTGAAAGTTTACAGAGTAAATTGGTTTTCCATTCAACAATTCATACACATTTTGTTTTATGACATTGATTACAATCTTATAATATAACAGCACTCTTCTCACTTCCTTCCTGTGTTTATGGTTTCCATTTGTCATTCTTTTCTCTTTTTCTAACTTCTGAGCTTTATGCTTAAGCAAATGCTGCCCTTTTCATCTCTTGTGATAGATTGTTCTAAGGAGTGCATACCTCACTCCAAAGTGTTTTCAGTGGCTTATTTTTTACAAGTTGATCACCAAGACTTTCTTTTAAGGCACTTCTGGGCAGACTTGAACCTCCAACATTTTGGTAAGCAGCTGAGTTAATTAACTTTTTACGCTACCCTGTAACTGGGGCATTCTGATTTTGTTAGTATGGGATGCAATCTTGCCAACAGGGCTTTTACAAAACTCCCCAGGTAATTTTAATATGCCATAAAATTTACAAATCAATCATGTAAAGACTTTTTAGCCAAGAATGTGTCCCATAATGGGAGGACAGAAAATAAATAATTGTTCTAATGCTTTTGTTAATGCTATCTTAGATACAGATCAGAGAGCAAAATAGGTAGCTTTGTTTTTTAAGCATAGTCAAAGTATAAAGCAAGAAGAAAATATAGAAACAACAACAACAAATTGATTGGCATATGTTCAAAATATTTCCTGTTAATAAACAGTTTTACCAATTGCATTCATAAAAGATAAGCTAAAAGAACAGTAGGAGCTAAGGAGGTCCTGGATAGAGTGGGAGAAAAATGTGGACCAAAATTCAAAATAATAGAAAAGACCAGGATTATTGTTCTCTAAGAGAATCCCACACAGCTGTTATATATTGCAAAAAAGATTCTGGAAGTCCTAAAATATATGTTTTTTGGGGTATGTGTGATTTTCACCTGGATGACCTATGGCGATTTGAGTTAGAAATCATTTCATGGTCAAAACCAGAAATTAAAGGCAGAGTGCCACTTTAATGAAGGCTTCACATAGTCAATGTTATAGGAAACAAGATGTACATTTTTAGTGAATGGGTTCCACATAAGGCAGAAAACATTGAGACTTCACCTCAAGAATGAAAATGGAGATGTACCAATTCATTTTCTTATCTCAATCTGGATACAGCAGAGTGGACCTCCCTAGTGTCAGACTCTCAGGAACTTAAGAAAAAATTCAAGATTGAGACAAAGAGCTGGGCACTGTGCTGCTTGAATTGGCCCTCAATTATATTTTTGGAGTGGAAAAGGTGGCTACAAAAAAGCATTGAATAGTCAAGTTTGATGCAAAGATCTTTGGTATTTTGATACCAAAAAACTACCAGCACCATCACAAGTACAGCTGATTAAAGCCACTACCAACTCTTCTCATGGCAGGTGGAATGAAGTGCCTATAGTTGAGGGACATATTTTGCAGTTGAATACAGAGTTTCTGTATCAAGCTCCATCATCAGATTCTTCACAAGCACCAAATATTCAAGGAGTCAGGGTGGGTCAGTAATAGCATCAATCCCAACAGTATCAGTCATACAGTAAGCAGTGCAAAAATTGAACCAACAGCTACGAAAGGAACTTCAATGAAAAACAATTCAGATCTCAAAGCATCAACTGACTCAAATCTTATTTTACTTTAATCTTCAGCAACTAACATTTCTAATAATAATAGTTGTGTGGTGGATGTGTTAAGGAAAACTGAAGGTCCTCTCACTTTGGCAAATGTAAGTATTCTAAGTAGTTGCCTAGATTTAAGAACAGTAATCCCTGAAACTTCTGTTTCCAGTACTGTTTCTAGTGCTGGTTACAAAGGTAACCCAGCATATCAATAAAACTGAATCTGTTGAAGATGAAACTTCACTAACAACATTCATTGCCAAATCTGAAGTTAGTGAAACATGTGTACTGCTTGGAACTGAGATCAGCCATGTCGAGATCCCTGCTGCTGCAAAAATTCCATTTTCTAAACATACTTTTTCAAACCAGTGGCTGCAATGAAAGTAGGTGAGTGACAGTGGTGTGATGTGGAGTTTTTTTTTTTTTTTTTTTTAAATAATACACCTTTGATAAGCCAGTTTTATTTGGTGCCAAAAGGAAAGCAAAGTATCTCAAAGGTAGGAAATGCACATGTGCCTGACTACAGTTTACTTAAGAAACAAGATCTTGTTCTACGCACAGGATCAGATTCAGGGCTGCTGCAATCAACAGTTGTGGAATAGGCCCTTTCAGGAAATCAGTGAATTTAAAACTTGTATCCCTGGTTTTCCTGGAGCTCCTTCTGCAGTCACAATTTGAAAGAATGTTCAGGGTATCCAGCTTTCCTGTAAACTTCCAACTTACTGTCTGGGAATATTTTGGAATATTCAGCCTACTTGGCTATCTGTACAGCAAAGATACACGATAATCTAAGTCAACTTGTGTTTATGAGGATTTATTGTGGTCTTAAAACATCATGTATAGTAACTGCTAGGCAACTTGCCAATGTACATGTTGATTACACATCCAGACCTGCCATTGTGTTCAGAATGTCAGCAAAGAATGAAAAGGGATATGGAACAACTACCCAAGTTTGATGGTTTCACGGTAACAATAAGAAAACAACTTTAAGTTGAATTGGCTTTTTACTGAAGCTATTGTGATGATGATTACTTATTAGAAATTGGTTATGAAGATTTATCATTAAAAGAATATTCTCTGATTGCATTTCCAGCAGTTATGAATTTGAGTTTTTAAGTTGTTCTTAAAATATATTTGGTCAATTCTAGATTTAAAAAAAAAAGCATTGGAGGCGGGGCAAGATGGCGGACTAGGCAGAAGGATTGCACAGACCCTCTTCAACAAAGAAAAGGGAAACCAATAAATACAGACACAGAAGA
>NW_006921734.1:3567979-3586257 GCF_000298275.1 Orycteropus afer afer
ATATATTTTTTTCAATATAAGTTGTGACTAATCATTTGTTTTCAACAATCTTGAAGAATGATCCAAATAAATTACCAGCTAATAAATCATTAAAAAGAAAAAAAAAAAAAAGCATTAATAACCTGTGATATGCAGATGACACAACCTTTCCTGCTGAGTGAAGAGAACATGAAACACTTACTGATGAAGATCAAAGACTACAGTGTTCAGTATGGATTACTCCTCAACATGAAGAAAACAAAAATCCTCACAACTGGGCCAATAAGCAACATGATGACAAGCGGAGAGAAGATTGACATCAGGGATTTCACCTTGATCCACAATCAACACCCATCAAAGCAGTAGTCAAGAAATCAGACATGTTGATGCAGTGGGCAAATCTGCTGCAAAAGACCTCTTTAAAGTATTAAGAAGCAAAGATTTCACTTTGAAGACTAAGGTGCACCTGACCCAAGCCAAGGTATTTTCAATTGCCTCATATTCTTTCTGGTTAGCAGTCAAATGCCAACCAGAAGGCTGGTGACTCAAACCCACTAGCCACTCTCTGGAAGGAATATCTGGTAACCTACTTCCATAGAGATACTGCCTTGGAAACCCAATGAGGAGTCACTATCAGTCAGAACCAACTCGAAGGCAGTGAGAGTTTTTTTGTTTTTTGTTTTTTTTACATGTGAAGGATGGACAGTGAATAAAGAGAATCAAAGAAGAGTTGATGCTTTTGAATTACAGTGTTGGCAAAGAGTACTGAAAATTCTATGGACTGCCAGAAGAATGAACAAATCTGTCCTGGAAGAAGGCCAGTTGGAATGCTCCTTGGGAGCAAAAATGGCCAGACTTCTTCTCATCTACTTTGGTCAGTCATGTTGTCAGAAGGGACCATTCCCTTGAGATGGATATCATGCTTGGCAAAGTAGAGGTCAGTGAAGAAGAAGACCCACAATGAGATGGATTGATACTGTAGCTACAATGATGGGCTCAAGCTTAGCGAGGATTGTGAGAATGGTGCAGGACCTGGCAGTTTCCTTCTGTGTACAAATGGTCAGTATGATTTGGAGCCGACTGAATGGCACCTAACAATAACTGTTCTGATTGAGACTGGTAGAATCTCCAAGACTATGGCCCTTAAACATTAGACACCCTTCAGGCCTGGAACCAAACTCACCTAAGTGGTTCAACCAGCCAAATGATAGACAAATTTATAAAGTGAACAATAACACCAGGGAAGTATGCAGTCTTTAGAACAATCAAAAGGGTAGCATTTGCCAAGGGATAAAGCTCAGAAAGCAAGAAGGAATAGGAAGAATTATGAATGGAAATGGTAAACACAGGGAGAAAGTGCAAAGAGTGCTGTTACATTGTGGAGATTGCAATCATGTCACAAAACAAAATGTACCTGAATTGCTGAATAGAAAGCCAATTTACTCTGTAAACTTTTACTTAAATCACAATAAAAAGTTAAAAAACAAAAACAATGTAGTCCTGAAACTTTGATTTTGGTTAAGTTTTAGTGGATTTAGCTGTCCTAGATGAATCAGAAACAATTCTCTTTGCTATTCTCATTTATTTGACTACAAAAGAGATGCAGCTTAAAATAGCTATCAGGAATACAAATGTTTCTACTTATGGTTCATATTTGCCACAAGCCTTTGAAGTTTTCTATAATGATTAGTGACTCATCGATGGCTTTACAAAGAAGAAAGTTGGTATTCAAGGGAGACAGACAGTGCTGAGTAGTTTCCTAAGTTTTCTATAATATTTCTATAATATAATAACTGTCCCATCTGAAGGCAGGGATACAGATTTCTTAAACTCTAAAGGTTTATTTGAGCCTCATTATTCTGTTGTTATATATAGGTACTAGGAAGGTTGGGCAATCCTACTTCTGTAGTGATAACTGCCTCGGAAACCCAAGGAGGGGTCGCTAGGAGTCGGGGCTACTCGATGGCAAATAACAACAACAACAACAGTAAAACCTTGGGAACTCTGGTGGCGTAGTGCCTAAGGCATTTGACTGCTAATCAGAAAGCTAGTACTTCAAACCCAGCAGTCACTCCTGGGAAAGAAGATTGGGCAACCTATTTCGGTAGTGATATGGCCTCAGAAATCCAAGGAGAGGTTGCTATGAGTTGGATCTGACTTGATGATGGTGAATGAGGATGTAAAACCTAATGCTTTTACTGACTATGCAACTAATGAACAACTAGGTACAATTCCAAGGTAGAGCAAGCCTCTCTGTTTCTAGTTCCCCACCCTTCAGCAGTAGCTTGCTTTAGGCAAAGGGCATGTGGTTGCTAATTTTAGTTTGCCTTTAGTTGAGTGTCATAAGGTCAGCTAGCTTCAGGGGCTAGAAGAAAGTGCATGTGGATGTGAATTTTTTAGTCAGAGTAAAGGGCTTGTTTTTATAACAGCTTGCAGTCTTTATTCATTTGTCCTGGTGGAGGTGATTTGGTGAATATTTCTATATGCTCCATTAATTTTAACTTACCTTCATATGAGTTGCTTGAAAATTCTGTACATGGAATAAAAAAATATTGACAATTTTGCTTTTGAGGAAAAGTTGAAATCATAATGTATTTTTATGTTTTCCTCCCTCTCTGAGTCTCTGGCAGCTGAGGGATGAATCTAATACAGCTAAAACTATTGAATTTATAGTTTTCAGAATATTAATATTTTCAGAATATATACAACAACCTAAATGCAACTTTATTATTATAATTACCATGATTGACATTTCTGCCCACAAAGAGATATATTATGTCCCCATGAATGAATTAGATAGAACAAATATATAAATTTCCTGTGCAATATTGTCAAGAACAATATATAAACTGAAAACCAGGGTTTCTTCAATTTGGTTACAGTAAATTGATCTAAGTAAATTAGAATTTCCAGAGCATGAATGTAATCAATTTGCAGTTAGCTATTCTGGTTTAGAAAAGTCAGCTCAATTATTTCCAGTCATTTAGACATTTCCTAACAAGAGAGCATTTTATTCTTTAAAAAAAAAAAAAATCACAACGAGTGTTGTATATTACCTGAGAAATATGTTTTTCATGTCTGATCCAACACAATCTCTAGAATCAGATATACAACTCAAGAATATTTAATTTGTCATGCAAACAATAAGAACATTAGCAAATAGGTCAAAGGTATTTTACTCTTACACAAGGATATGTATAGCAAAGAACTTACCACTTCGTGCCTTTGGATTCTGCTAAGATTTTCAACAGTTCTGCCAATTAGCGTCAAAATATAGAGAAGACATTTTTCTAGAAAGTGTTCAGTTATAATTTTGCCTATAAAATGTAGACTTACTAAATCTCAACAATTTGTAATGTTTTCACTAAGTTATTTTCAACCTCTAATTAACTTCCTATTCACCAAGTGTTTGTGTGATTTACAATATTAAAAATAAATAAATGAATACATAAATAATAAAGTAGCAGGATATGGTAATTTTTCCTTATAAAAGTCATGAAGTCATGAGTTTAAATACAGAGCCTTTCTTTCTCTTTAATTTGTAAAAAAAAAAAAAAATTGACATGTATTTATAGTAAAGTATTTTATCCATCATAAGGAAAAGAAAGCTAAACAGAAGGATCTTTGAGAGACTGTGAATCATCATATTCAATTTTAGTCATTATTTTCCAAATAATTTTTATTTGACTTAGATGTAGCCTAAATATCAGTAAGCCTTTAAATTCTGACATTCTTAAAGTGGTTGGTACCTTTCCTCCTTGTTACCGTGATATTCCTTGCCTCAAAGCCCCTGGGGTCCATTCCTGAGGGCTATTGGCCTGTTGCTCTCCTCTTCTGTGTAACAGGTTGCCATCAAGGTGATTCCACTCATGGTGACGCTGTGTGTGTCAGAACAGAACTGTGCTCCATAGGGTTTTCAATAAATGATTTTTCAAAAGGATCACAGCAATCTTTCTTCTAATGACTTGAACCTCCAATCAGTTAGTAAGTAAGAACATTAACCATTTACACCACCCAGAGACTCCTACTATGTACTTAACCACAGGCCACCCAAAGATAAACACTGTCCTGTGTTCTGACACTTAAAATGAGAAATTATTGAATCAAGATCTCTTCAAATCACAAAAAAGCTCTCTATTTTTTCTAAGTTGTTCCTTTCTTTCTCTCTCTCTTTTTTTTTTTTTTTAAATTGTGATTTGGGTGCAAATTTACAAAATATATTTGTTTTCCTCTCAACGATTCATGCCCATTTGATTCCACAGCCCTGATTACAATCCCCAACCATAAAAAAATTCTCCTTCTCTCTCCTCCCTGGATTACCCCTTCTGTATGCTCTTCTTATCTATTCATTCCTGTCTGTCCAGCTTTCCCTCCAAGTGACTGTTGCCCCTCTGAGGTCTCATGGCTGATTGATCTAAGGGGAGCATCTCCCCTAGGTAGGTGGGTCCATCTTCTTAAGGTAGGTGTTCTGCTTCTAGGTCTTTCTACTTTTGGGCTAAGAGTCAATCCACAGAACTGACTCTATTTTCAGCCCCCCCCCCAAAAAAAAAAAAAAAAAAAAAAAACCTGGGGCTATAGTCTTGGAGTTCTACCAGTCTCTAACAGACCAGTAATTCTGGTCATTTTTTTTTTGTTTTTGTTTTTGTTACACATTCTTCCTCCCACTCTACCCAGGATCTCCAGTTTTGATCCCTTTTCAAGTGGTTGGAATTGGTAGCTGGGCATCATCTAGTTCTTCTCTCTTAGTTATTCTATTCTCATTTTGTATCAACAAGTTCACTCCTTCATCAACACATATATAGGAATTACCAACTATTAAGGAAGATTTCATTAGGTGTGGATTTCACTGAATGTGAAAGAGCAATACTGGATAAAGAATCTGAACCTTCTTTTTTGGGGAGGGAGTAATGAATAATTTTGAATATGAATCTAGGAATATTGGAAGTTGTCAAAATGGAAAGCATAAAGATCAATATCCCAGGCATTACTGAGCTACAATCGACTGACTAGAAGAGATCTGTATTTGTTCCCTTTCCAAAGAAACATGGACACAGGATGTGGAAATTATTAAAAAAATATCATTAATATCACACACAAGTAAAATCCTGCTGAAGATAATTCCAAAATGGTTGCAGCAGTACATTGACAGAGAACTCCTAGAAATGCAAACAAGATTCAGAAGAGGACATGGAACAAAGGATATCATTGCTGATGTCAGATGGATCTTGGCTGAAAGCAAAGAATATGAGAAAGATGTTTACTTGTGTTTTATTGACTATGCAAAAGCATTTGATTGTGTGGATCAGAACAAATTCTGTATAATATTGAGAAGAATGGGACTTCCAGAACACTTAATTGTGCTCATGAGGAATCTGTACACAGACCAGAAGGCTGTCATTTGAACAGAAAAGGGAATACTGCATGGTTTAAGCAGAGCAGCAGCCAGGGATCCAGGTAATGGGAGGGACCCAGACTCCACCCCCAATCAGGCAGGAAAGTGGGGGAAATAGAAGCCAGGGGAATGACAGAGCAGAGCAGTGCCAGGGATCCAGGTAAGAGGAGGGCAGAGAGGATTCAAACAGCTAAGGGAGTCAACCTTGTCTGTCAGTTTGACATACTGTAGTGCTTGCGGGCTGCTGTGAGTCTTCAGGCTGTGCCACCAGTGTTTCAAGTGCCGCCAGAATTGCACATGGTGCACAGGTTTCAATGTAGTTTACAGACTGAGACAGACTAGGAAGAAGGAAAAGGCCATCCACTTCTCAAATAAGTGGCCAGGGAAATCCTTATGAATAGCAGAGAAATACTGCCTGAAACATTACTGCACAAATTTATGAATAGCTCAGAAACATTATCCAAAACAGTGCAGGAGGATGAGGCCCCTTAGGTCAGAATACAATTAGGAAAGAGCTGCATCATCAGACCAGGACCAACTTTACTGATATGGATAAAGTAAAGCTTTCGAGACCTCCATTGGCTTATGTGGCATGACTCAAATTAAGGAAAAACAGCTGCAAACATCCATTAATAATAGGAATATGGAATGTATAAAGTATGAATCTAGGAAAATTGGAAGTTGTCAAAAATGAAATGGAATGCATAAAGATTGATATTTTAGACATTAGTGAGCTGAAATAGACTGGTTTTGGCCGTTTTGAATCAGATATGTTCTACTATGCTGGGAATGACAATCTGAAGAGGAATGGCATGGCATTCATCATCACAAAGGATATTTCAAGATCTGTCCTGAAGTACAATGCTGTTAGTGATAGGTTAATACCCATATGCCTACAAGGAAGACCAGTTAATGGGCCTATTATTCAAATTAATGCACCAACCACCAAAGCCAAAGATGAGGAAACTGAATATTTTTTTAAATCAATTTCTGCAGTCTAAAATTGACAAAATGTGCAATCAAGATGTGTTAATTATCACTGGTGACTGGAATGCAAAATTTGAAAACAAAGAAGAATCACTGGTAGTTGGAAACTTTGGCCTTGGTGACAGAAATAATGCTAGAGATCTCATGATAGAGTTTTGCAAGACCAATGACTTATTCACTGCAAATACCTTTTTTCAACAACACAAACGGCAGTTATACATATGGACTTTATCAGATGGAGTACACAGGAATCAGATTGACTACCTCTGTGACAAGAGGTGATGGAAAAGTTCTATGTCTTCAGCCAAAACAAGGCCAGGAGCTGATTGTGGAACAGACCACCAAGAGAACTGCTCATATGCTAGTTCAACTTGAAGGTGAAGACAATTAGCAGAGTACAAAAGAGCCAAAACATGATCTTGAATATATCCCTCCTGAATTTAGAGATCATCTGAAGAATAGATTTGATGCATTGAACACCAATGACCGAAAACCAGAATAATTGTGGAATGACATCAAGAACATTAACCATGAAGAAAGCAAGAGATCATTAAAAACATGAGAAAAGAAGAAAAGACCAAAATGGATGTCAGAAGAGACTGAAACTTGCCCTTGAGCTGAGAGTAGCTAAAACAAATGGAGAGAATGACAAGATAAAAGAGCTGAACAGATTTCAAAGAGCAGCTCGAACAGACAAAGCCCATTACTATAATGAAATGTGCAAAGACCTGGAGTTAGAAAACCAAAAGAGAAGAACACACTCAGCATTTCTCAAGCTGAAAGAACTGAGGAAATAATTTAAGCCTCGTGTTGCAATATTGAAAGATTCTATGGCAATATATTGAATGATGCAGGAAGCATCAAAAGAAGATGGAAGGAATACACAGAGTCACTGCACCAAAAATAACTGATCAATGTTCATGCATTTCAGGAGGTGAGATATGATCAAGAATCAGTGATATTGAAGGAAGAAGTTGAAGTCACACTGAAGGAATTGGCGAAGAACAAGGCTTTAAGAATTGATGGAATACCCAGTGAGATGTTTCAACAAACGGATGCCCCACTGGAGGCACTCACTCAGTTATGCCAAGTGATTTGGAAGACAGCTCTCTGGCCAATTGACTGGAAGAGATCCATATCTGTGCCCATTCCAAAGAGAGGTGATCCCACAGAATGCAGAAATTATTGAACAATATTATTAATACTAATAAAATCTTACTGAAGATCATTCAAAAATGGATGCAGCAGTATATTGACAGAGAACATCTAGAGGTTCAGGCTGGATTCAGAAGAGGATGTGGAATGAGGGATATCATTGCTAATGTCAGATGGATCTTGGCTCAAAACAAAGAATACCAGAAAGATGTTTACTTGTGTTATATTGACTGTGCAAAAGCATTTGATGGCGTGAAACATAACAAATTTAGATAACACTGAGAAGAATGGGAATTCCAGAACACTTAAGTGAATTCACAAGGAACCTGTACATACCAGGAGGGTGTCATTAGAACAGAGAAAAGGGACACTGCATGTTTTAAAATCAAGAAGGGAGGGTGTCAGGCTTGTATTCTTTCACCATACTTATTCAATCTGTATGCTGAGGAAATAATCCAAGAAGCTGGACTATATGAAGAAGAATGTGGCATCAGAATTGGAGGAAGAATTATTAACAACCTGTGATATGCTGACAACAACTTTGTTTGCTGAAAGTGAGGATGACTTGAAGCACTTACTGATGAAGATAGAAGAATACAGTCTGCAGTATGGATTACATCCCAATATAAAGAAAAAAAGTTCTCACTACTGGACCTATAAGCAACATCACAATAAATGGAGAAAAGATTGAAGTTGTGAAATAGTTCACATTGCTTGGTTCTACAAGCGACGCCAATGGAGGCAATAGTGAGGACATCAGACTATGTATAGCACTGGGCAAGTCAGCTGCAAAGGATCTCTTTCAAGTGCTGAGGAGAAAAGATGTCTCCTTGAGGACTAAGTTGCACCTGGCACAAGCCATGATATTTTCAATTGCCTCATATGCATGTGAGAGCTGGACAATCAATAAGAAAGACTGAAGAAGAACTGATGCTTTTGAGATATGGTGCTGGCAAGGAATGCTAAAAGTACCATGGACTGCTAAAAGAACTAATGAATCTGTCCTGGAGGAAGTGCAGCCAGAATGCTCCTTGGAAGCGAGAATGGCCAGACTTCGTCCCACCTACTTTGGTCATGTTGTCAGAAGGAACCATTCCCTGGAAAGGGACATCATGGTAGGTAAAGTGGAGGTCAACAAAAAAGTGGAAGGTCCTCAAAAAGATGTATTGACACAGTGGCTGCAATGATGGGCTCAAGTATAGCAAGGATTGTGAGGCTGGCACAGGAACAGGCAGTGTTTCCTTCTATTGTACACAGGGTCACTACGAATGGGAGGGCCCTAAAAAAACAATGAGTAATTTATTTTTTTAATTCTCTTAAATCATGTGGTAGCCTTAATTAAAATTCTTCAATGGTTAAGACATAATCTCTAGAATAAAAACCAAAACACTTTTCCCTAGTGCACAAGGATCTAGGTGCCTATGTAGTCTGGATTCCATCTGTGTCTCTGCCTTATTATCTAGCACTTTTTCTCTTTTTCACTAGTCCAAGACATTTCTCACATCGAGGCCTTTACACATGGTGTTGCTTCTGCCCAGAACATTAAAACACAAATGATTGTTAACTAATTACTTTCCATGTTACATATTTTATCTAATCCAAATTGCTTTATAATTCTTATCTTACATATAAGAAACACTGATGCCCAAAGTGATTAATATTTTTTTCCATGGTTACATAGCTAGTAAATGATAAAAAACTGGTGCTTCAAACCTCTCTGTCTGGGTCTATGTCCTGTTATAAGAACATACAATATCTGCATACACACAGTATCCTGTCTATAATTTTCACAGATACCCTAAAGCTAATTTGTGGACACCATTGAATTCTTTTGACTTTATGTTAAAAACCCTATCTAGCTACTATTTCTCTTCCCTGAATGATCATGCCATGCTAACTTGATTAAAGCTATTGACTACTTTTACCAGAATATCATTCACTATATGGCTGTAAGCTACAATACAGTAACACAGCAACTCTTCATCTAAGTAGGTCATTGTTGTTCAATTAGATGATGCACAAATACAGGAGGGCCTGGCCAGTTCTCGCTCTCCTCTGCCTGTCTTGTCTTCCTGATTCCTGGCCCCACTGACAAATAGTGGTCTCAAGCCCACCACCAGACAATCAGCTATGGGGCCACAGATGTGGTAGCTACACTGAGAAATCCACAAGCCTAGATAATTCCATGTATTCTTTCTTCACAGTCCTTCTTTGATGGATCAAAATTCTTTGTCAGGTTTCCCTGAAAGCTCTGATAAAACTACCTGTACTGACCTTCCTGGTCTATTGCTTAATAACTTTTTCTTTGATCCTCTAACTCCCCCTTTTACTTATAGTAAGTCTTTTACTTCCTATAATAAACGTCTCTTTCCCATAATAGTCACAGGGCACTGCTTCCCCAAGTAAACTCTGGCTGATAAATTGCTAAGATTTCTAGTGTCTCATAATAATCTCTGAAGTTTCCTCATTTATTTCTAATATATTCTATGTGTGAAAACTTACAGAGGTTTGGTTCTAAAAGATGCTTCTGGTCCTCTTAGATACAGTGATTCTGTAGAGATGAAGATGGCACATAGAAGCCAGGGTGGGAAGAAATGAAATGGGCATCTTTCTCCCAAATAACAAAATTTGATAGCACCCTACAGTTGAGGAATATTCTTAGTAATATTCTTCTTTCCTATTCCAGCTGAATTTTACATGTATCTTAAAGGGTTTTTCAAATATCACCTTCTGTAAATTTTAGAATGCTACTTTCATTTTCCAAACATAGAAATGTTTCAGGTATTAGCCAATAACAGAGTTCACTTTGCTCTTAGCTAAAATGTGTATTTTATTCACTATATGTAGTTAGTCATATTTAACAAAGAATCCCCATTCAACTTTAGCTCTATTTAGCAACAAAAATAAAATGAACATGGCTGACTGTCTTATGTAAACAGATCTCATTTAAAAATTGCCCTCATAATAATGTCTACAGTTCAATAGTTGATGATATCATAAGAGTCCATCCCTTCAAAGAATAGCAGTTTTTCCCCCCACAAAAGAACCATTCGATTGCATTAGTGAGGGCAAAATACTGCTATTGTTTACTTAAAATCAGGTCTAATCTAATTATTTTCAATTTGCCTGTTAATGAACTCTGGAAACATTTTCCTTTTAGCAATTTACTTCTAAGATCCTGTTCCCTCCTGATTTTTCTTTTTCTTTGTTTGCTGGCTTTTGATTTCAGTATTTTCCTATATTCATCAGTATTTGTTTTCAAAGGACTCTATCTATAGACCTTGAAGTCAAGCTTAAAATGATAGTAATATTATCTAAAATTGTTGTTGTGTGCTGTAGAGAAGATTCTCACTCATATTGACCCAATAGGACAGAGTAGAATTTCCCCACAGTGTTTTACAGGCTGAAATCTTCATGGCAGCAGAACCCCGGGTCATTTCTCCTGTGATGTGGCTGATGGATTCAAATCCGCACCCCTTTAGTTAGCAGCCCAGTACTTAACCACTGCACAACCATGGTTCTGTTTAAACTAGTGTTTGAAGAAAGTACTTTTATTTTTGCTTATAATATGAAAACAAATATGTGTGCCATTATTATTAGCAACACATAATATTATGATTTAGAATAAAGTGTTGTTGAATGTAGTGGTATTCACACACAAAAAAACAACCTTTTCTAATCAAATCTAAAATATGACTTAATGAAATGGAATTGCAGATATGAGACTTCAAATTCTCTTTCTCAAATAAATAAAAATAAGTTAAAAATACAGCTTCCATCTAGTAGACAAAATGATTTTCTTTTCCCTCGTTAAATTTTTCCCAAGTGATATAATTAAACACTGCATTTTTAGCATTAATTGTCTATTTCAGCAAAAATGTCATTCTAATTATTATTTATAAGGTTTCCACATTCTATATTTTGGTATTTCCTGCAAGGCATAACAAGTCTGTTTCCCTCATAAAATAACACAAGGGAATTTTTTTATATTGCCTTATTTAATGCATAAAATACTCCTTCCCTCTGCGTGCCAATCACAATCTTCTTATTATTGTCAGTTTTGCTGCTGATTAAAAAAAAAGAAAAAGATTAGATGCATGTGTGAATCTAAGAAGATTACTTGCGAAATCCTTGAACAATTTCTTAAGTCCTATTAGATACTCAGTTACTCAAAAGATTTATTTTCTGTGTGTGTTTGGGGAGTGATGGTAGCATCTGACATCCAATTAACCTGCATAAATCACACCATTGCTTTCTCAGTGTGAAGTTTGGATTGCTACAAAAAGAATGGTCTTAGGAGAGATCGTACTGATTGGTCTCTGAGAGCAAAGTAAACCAAGTATTGAACTAAAATTCCAACATTAATACATACATGTGTGACCTCAGGAAAGTACTTAAACTTTTATTTCCATTTCTAGCCCATTGGCTTCTTTGATTACATATCAGTATTTTCTTAGGAGCTGTATAAAAACACATAGATGCCCACCTTCATTTCTGATTTATTAATTCAAAATATTTGTCAGTAAGACCTAACTAGTTCCTGGAACAGCGTAAACATATAGGCAAGTAATTATTTTAATTAATATATTATTTTAAAATAATTTTTTGGCACTGGCAGTAGAAAGACATGTGGTGGTGTAGCTGTTAAAACAGCATTTGGCTGCTAAGCAAGAAGCCAGTGCTTTAAACCGGCTAGCTGCTCTGTGGAAGAAAAATGAGTCAGTCTACTTCCACAAAGATTTACAGGCTTGGAAACCCACTGGGGATTGCTATGAGTCAGAACTGACTCAATGGCAGGGAGTTGCTTTTTTTTTTTTTTTTTTTTTGAGTAGTAGAAATAATAGGAGTAGTAATGTCTTCATTGTAGTAGTCATAATGGTAATAGCATTTACATCAGTAATGATGGTAGTCATAACTTGAAGACCAGGGGGAGACTCTTGAGAACTACACAAATAGATGGAAAGTAAGGAATAGTAGTTATATACACAAACAATATCAGTTTTCTATTGCTGTTATAACAAATTACCACAAACTTAATGACTTAAAACATCCATTTATTAGATCAAGATTTTGTAGGTTAGAATGAGTTTTATTGTGTTCTCTGCTCAGGGCTTCATAAGCCTAAATACATGGTGTCAACCAGCCTGGGTTCTTTTCTGGAGCCTCAAAGAAAGAATCTTTTTCCAGGCTCATTTAATTTATTGGCAGAATCTACTTTCTTGTAGCTGTAGATCTGAAGTCCCTAATTCCTTGATGACAGTTTTCTGAGGGCCACTTGCTACTTCTGGAGGCTACCTGCATTCCTTCTCATGTGTCCTCCTTCACTTTCAAACCAGCAACAAAGCATCAAGTTCTTCTCATGCTTAAAATCTCTCTGGCTTCCCTTTTGGCCACCGACTGTAGATAACTCTGCTTTTATAGAGAATCATGCAATTAAATTAGGCACACTCAGATAATCTCCCTTTATTAGGTGAACTGTGACATATAACTCAACTTATCATAGGAGTAATATTTCATCATTTTCATAAATTCTTGGCATTATGGTGTGACATTTTTAGGATACATTTTTAGAATTCTTCTTGACTCACAAAATTTAAGACAAATTACTTTGGTCTAACTTTCAAATTTGTGTAGAATCACTCACAAATTTTGTGACTTTGATCTATTTGACATTTTTTCATCCTAGAATTCTTCATCTAAAAAATTTCATCTATAATAATAGTGTTTGCCTCAAGCATTGGATTAAATGAAATGATTCATGGAGAATCTTTGGTTAATATAAGGCCTTTTAAATTGTTGTTTTTGAGTATGTGCTTAGTAAATGGTCATTGTTATTGTTCCAGGAGTCCCTGGGTGGAGACAATGGTGAAGCGCTTGACTACTAGCCAAAAGGGTGGCAGTTCAAATCCACCAGAGGTGCTTCAGTAGACAACTCTGGTATCTACTTCCAAAAGACCTTAACCTTGAAAACCTTATGCAACAATTCTATTCAGCACACACGGGGTATCCATGAGTCAAAATTGACTTGATGTTAATTAACAATGACAGTTATTGTCATAGTTATTATTGCTATTATTTTTATTACCACATAGATTTTCTGGATATGTGCTTAGTAAGATTACAGGTATGGAAGGAAAGGAACTCAGGCACAAATAAGTAGGGATCCTAAATATTTTATTTTACTGTTTTCAAAGGCAATTTAAACATGGAAAAACACAGAGAATATAGTAAATATCTGTGTATTTGCCCTTTAGAATTAACAAATGTTAATACGTTGTCATATTTTTTGTGTATTTCTGTGAAACATTAAAAATATTGATAATGTAGAATTTCTCTTTGTGCTAGTATCTAGTCTCATTTGTCTATTACCTCAGAAGTAACAATTATCATGAATTTGATATTAATCTCTCAAGCCATATTTTAATATTTTGACTGGGTGGGGCAGTATAAGGAGCTCTGGTGGCAGACTAGATAAAGCATTTGGTTGTAAACAAGAAGGTAAGTGGTTCAAACCTACTAGCCACTCCATGGAAAGAAGATGGGGTGATCTAGTTTCATAAAAAGTTACAGCCTTGGAAACCCTACGGGGGTTGCTAAGAATCAGAATTGGGTCAATGGCAATGAGTTTGGTTTTCAATTTGGGAAGGGTATATGTACATAGCCTTAAGAAAATAAACTTTTGGAATTATTATCCTATATTTATAACTTGCAGCTTTCATTTATTCACCAAACATGTAGTTTTGCTCTCTCTATATATTGAAATAATAAATATCCAGTAGAAAATACAAAACATTTTTATGACCTGAGAATAAAGAAGTGTTTTGTTTTGTTTTTAAAATAATGCTAAAGGCACAAAAAAATAAAAGAGACATACGAACTGCATTGTCAGTGATGGCAAACATTGATATATGGGTGGATAGATGGATGGACAGACTGAACTATTAGGTATGTCTATTCAGGGGGTAGTATGCCCATGACCATGTATAGGGTTGGCTGACAGTGTTTCTACAAGTATATTTGTATGTTCTGTAAGAATTTCCATGTATATAGTAGAGCTGACAAGGGACAGGCTTGTAGTCACTACTTGGCCACAGCCAGCTACCTGGAGAGAGCAAGTAGTTGGACCTGTGGGCTGGGGACCATGGTCTCAGGGGACATCAAGTTCAATTAGCGTAACATATGGCACAAAAACATTGTTCAACATCCTACTTTGGCTAACGGTGACTGGGATCGTAAAAGCTTGCTAGTGGCCATCTAGATTCAATGATGGGTCTCTTGTGGTCCAGAGCAACGAAGAACAAAGAAAATCAAAGACACATAGAAACAATTAGTCCAAGGGACTGGTACACCATGTGATCCTCAGCCTGTATGACTGTGAGACGAGAAGAACTAGATGGTGCCTGGCTACCACAGTGAACCACTCAGAGGAGGATCTATGTAGGAGATTCTGGATAAAGTAGGAGAACAAAGTGGAACAAAACTCAAAATCATTAAAAAAAACCCCAAAAGGTACTGATTTTGCTGGTCTGAAAGAGCCTGGTGGAACCCCTGAGACTATGACCCCTAGCTACTCTTCAGGTTTGGAATTGAATCCACTCCTGTGGCTTCCAGCCAAACAAAAGACAGACTTATAAGCTGAACATTTACATTAGGTAGATATACTCCTTAGAGAGATCAATCATGGGAGAATAGAAAGGCTATGCTTGCACAGGGAAACAGCTGGGGGTGGGGCAGGAGTGCATGGGAGGGAAGGGCACAGGAAAGAGGTAACTGTGGAAAGGAAGTTGCAGGAGAGCTGTTGCATTGTGGGAAGTTGCAATCAATGTCACGAGATGGTGTATATGAATTGATGTGTAGAAAATGAGTTTGCTTTGTAGACTTTCACCCAAATGACAATAAAAATAAAAAAAAAAAAAAGAGAGAAGTGCTGATAAATTAGGCTAAATCTAAGTTAAAAATATTATATACTATAAAACAAAACCACACTCTGCCGTGGAGTTGATTCTGACTCACAGCAATCTTGGGTTTCTGAGGTGATATCTCTAAGGAAGTAGATTGCCCAGTCTTTCTTCTGAGGAGTTGCTGGTAGGTTTGAACCACGAGCCTTCTGGTTAGCAGCTAAATATCTTAGGCACTACATTGCCAGAGCTCCTTTATATAATATAGAATATAATTTTAAAATAAGGTTCAGACTATAAGAAAATATTTCAAACAGCTGTAGCAGACACTGAGTTAGTATACAAAATACAGCCACAGATCAATAAGAAAAAAAAAAAAGACCAAAAAGAAAATAACAGATGAACATATAAGCAGAAAATTCTGTCAGATTTTGGTGATAAAAGGTTTAAGTGCTTTATCTGGAGTTGCTGCTCTGATGAATGGAGTAGACAATGTGATTTTATGCCTGTGGTTAGTCCTGTAGCCTCTCTGTGGAAGCCAGGGCTATGGGAAAGGGCCAGGTTTCTGAATGACTCATTTGTAGGTTTATCTTTGAGGCTATTAGTATATAGTCACCACCAGAGCTCAGTGAATATTCATGATTGAAAAATTTTTACTGTGAATAAGTTTATCATTAGATAGATTATTTGACTGCACTGTTCTCAGAAAATAACTATATATATATACAGGAGCTCTGGTGGTGTAGTGCCTAAGGAATTTGACTGTTAACCAGAAGACATCAGCTAACTACCAGACACTCTTCAGAAGGAAGACTGGGCAATCTACTCCCATAAAGACACCACCTTGGAAGCCCAAGGAGGGGTTGCAAGGAGTCAGAAGAGACTTGAGGGCAGTGAGGTTTATATATATATATATATATATATGTATAAATTTTACTTTTATTATTATTATGGTGAAACATACACAATAAGACATTCACCAACATAACTTCTCCATTTACAGCTCAGGAACATTGATGAGTTTTTTTTTTTTTTTTTTTTAATATTATGCCACTATTATTGCTATCCTTTTCCAAAATATTCCACCACAATTAGCATAAACCCCCTCAAACAAAAGCTTCACCTTTCCCCTTCCCTCCTGTCCTTGTCTGCCCATTCTACCATCATACCAGAAGTCTTCCCTCCTATCCCTGGTAACCTTTAATAATCTTTGGTTTATATATATGTATGTGTGTGTGTGTGTGTGTGTAATATTTATTTATTTATTTATTACAACCTACCTAAGAATTTTCTCTCCCCTCTCCTCCCATCCCTGGTAACCAACAAAGTTTCCTTCCATGTATAAACCTTACCTTGACTTTATAGTGAACTAATACACTATTTCTCCTTCTGTGATTAACTTATTTCATTCAGCATAATGTCACTCAAGTTCATCCATGTTATGTGATCGAAGTCTTGCAGATTTTACATTATTCTTTAGGGTTGCATAGTATTCCATTGTGTGTATGCATGACAATTTGTTTATCCAGTCCTCAGTTGATGGGCACTTTGGTTGTTTCCATCTTTTTTGGTATTGTGAATATTTCTGTGATGAACACGGATGTGCATATGTATATTCGTGTCCTGGCTCTCACTTCTTTCATATTCATATGTAGTAATGGGACTGCTGGCTCAAATGTCAAATGGTATTTCTATTTCCAACTTTTTTTTTTTAATTTTTATTGTGATTTGGGTGAAAAGTTACAGAGCAAATTCATTTTCCAAACAGCAGGTCACATACACTTTGTCTCAGACATTGACTACAATTCTCCACAATGCAACTGCTCCTCTCCCACTTCCTCCCCATATTTACCTCCTCCCTGTGTCCTTCCCTTTCATGCATTCCTGTCCCCCAGGCTGTTTCCCTGTGCATGCACAGCCTTGTTATTCTCCCATGATTGATCTCTCCAAGGAGTGTCCCTACTTAATGTAAATGTTCAGCTCATATGTCTGTCTTTTATTTGGTAGGAAGCTACAGGAGTGGGTTCAGTTCCAGACCTGAAGGGGAGCTAGGGGTCATGTTCTCAGTAGTTCCTTCAGGCTCTATCAGACCAACAAAACTGGTCCTTTTTCTTTTTTAATGATTTTGAGTTTTGTTCCACATAGTTCTCCCACTCTATCCAGGATCTCCTACATCGACACCCCTCTGAGTGGTTGACAGTGGTAGTGGGCACCATCTACTTCTTCTGGTCTCATAGTTGTATAGGCTGAGGATCACATGGAATACCAGCCATTTGGACTAATTGTTTCCATGTGTCTTTGATTTTCTTCATTTTTCTTTGTTCTGGACAAGGAGAGACCCATCGTTGTATCTAGATGGCAGCTTGCAAGCTTTTAAGACCCTAGTCGCTACTCACCAAGAGGAGCTCTGGTAGCATAGTGCCTAAGGCACTTGACTGCTAACCAGAAGGATGGCAGTTCAAACCCACCAGCCACTTCTCAGAAAGAAGTTTGGACAATCTACTTCAGAAGAGATACTGCCTTGGAAACCCAAGGAGGGTCCGACTCGACAGCACATAACAACAACAACAACAGCACTCACAAAGATAGAAGGTGGACCATGTTTTTGGATAGTATGTTATGCCAATTGAGCTTGATATCTTCTGTAACTATGGTCCTCAGCCCACAGGTCCAACTACTCGCTCCCTCTGTGATCAAGAAGTGATTACAAACTTGTTCCTTGTCAGCTCTGCCATATACCTGGGAATTTTTACAGAACATACAGATACACTTGTAGAAACATTGTCTGCCAATATGATACATGGTCTTGGGCACACTCCCCCCTGCATAGGCACACCTAATAGTTCAGCCTGTCCATTCATCTATCC
>NW_006921734.1:3587142-3599527 GCF_000298275.1 Orycteropus afer afer
TAAGCACCTGAGAGAGTGGGCACCTCCCAGAACATTGTTTTGTGCCACTCCCAACAGAAATACTCCAGGTGGATACCTTCAGCAATCAGGAGCTCCTCAGTTGCTCATAGCAAATCCCACCTTGGAGTTTACAAAGACTTATGGGTAGAAAAGCCACACAAAGTAATTTACTATACCACACTGATTTTATGTTATTCTTTAGGGTTTCATAGTATCGCCTTGTGTGTATGTACCATAGCTTGGTTATCCATTCTTCTGTTGATGAGCACCTAGGTGGCTTCCATCTTTTGGCTATTGTAAATAGTGCAGCAATGAACATGGGTGTGCATGTATCTATTCTTGTCCTGGCTCTCAGTTCTTTAGGATATATACCTAGTAATGGAATGGCTGGGTCAAATGGTATTTCTAATTACAACTTTTTTAAGGAATCACCATACTGCTTTCCAGAGGGGTTGTACCATTTGACAGTCCCAGCAGCAGTGTATGAGAGTCCCAATCTCTCCACAGCATCACCAGCATTTGTTATTTTGTGTCTTGTTGAACTGTGCTACTGTGCTGGAGCAAGATGGTATCCCATTGTTGTTTTGATTTTCATCTCTCTAATGGAGCTCTGGTAGCATAGTGGCTAAGGCACTTGACTGCTAACCAGAAGGCTGGTGGTTCAAACCCACCAGCCACTCCTAGGAAGGAAGGTTGAGCAATCCTACTTCCGTAGTGATACTGCCTCGGAAACCCAAGGAGGGGTCGCTATGAGTCGGGTCCAACTCGAAGGCACATAACAACAACAACAACAACAACAATGGCTAATGATCGTGAGCATGTCTTCATATGTTTGTTGGCCAGTTGAATATCCTCTTTGGTGAAGAGTCTATTCATGTCTTCTGCCCATTTTCTAATTGGATTATTTGTCTTTTGGGTGTTAAAGTGTTGGAGCTTTCCATAAATTCTAGAGTTAAGTCCCTTGTCAGATATGTCATTGCTGAATACTTTTTCCCAGTCTGTTCTCTTTTGATTCTTTGGAAAAGTCTATGGAAGCACATAAAAATTAAATTTTTAGAAGGTCCCATTCATCTAGTTTATCTTCTGCTGTTTGTGCACTTTGGGTTATGCTTGATAGTCTGTTTATGCCATATATTGTTGTTGTTGTTATTTGCCGTCGAGTTGGCCCCAACTCATAGTGACCCTTCCTTGGGTTTCCGAGGCAGTATCACTACAGAAGTAGATTGCCTCATCAAATTTGCCCCTATTTTTTCCTTAAGGAACTGTATAGGTTGTTTTCACATTTAAATCTTTGATCTATATGGAATTGGTTTTTGTGTATGGTGTGAGGTACAGATCTTGTTTCATTTTTTTGCAAATGGATATACAGTTTTGCCAGCACTATTTGTTAAACAGATAATCTCTTCCTCATTTAATGTATTTTGACCCTTTGTCAAAGATCAGCTGACCATAGGTCAATGGATCTGTTTCTGGGTTCACAATTCTATTCCATTGGTCTATGTGTCTGTCGTTGTAGCAATACCAGGCAGTTTTGACTACTGTGGCTGAATAGTGGGTTTTAAGATCTGGGAATGTGAGACTTCCCACTTTGTTATTCTTCTTCAATAATGCTTTGCTTATCTGCGCTCTCTTCCTTTCTATATAAAGTTAGTGATTGGCTTTTCCGTATCCTTAAAGAATGTTGATGAGATCTGGATTGGGAGTGCATTGAATGTAACAGATCCATTTGGGTAAAATTGACATTTTCAAAATATTCAATCTTCCTATCTACAAGCACAGTATGTTCTTCCATTTGTGTAGATTTCTTATGGCTTATTGAAGTAGTGTTTTATAATTTTCTTTGTACAAGTCTTTTGTGTCCCTGCCACGATTTGGTCTGAAGCATTTCATTTTTTTGGTTGTTGTTGTTGTTCTGTGCCATCAAGTCAGACCCAAATCATAGCGACCCCCCCTTGTGTTTCTGAGGCAGTATCAGTTAGTAGATTGCCCAATCTTCCTTCCGAGGAGTGGCTGGTGGGTTTGAACCACAGCCTTAGGCACTATGCTACCAGAGCTCCTTAATTTTTTTTGTAGTTATTGTAAATGGTATTGATTTCCTTATTTCTTTTTCAGCAATCTATTTGCTGGTGTAGAGGAATCTAACTGATTTTTGGATGTTGATTTTGTATCCTGCCACTGCTAACTATCTTAATCAGTTCCAGTAGATTTTTGACTGAGTCACTGGGGTTTTCTAGATACAGGATCATAACATCAGCAAATAGGGATAGTTTGACTTCTTCCTTACCAATTTGGATGCCTTTGATTTCCCTTTCTTTCCTTATTTCTCTGGCTAGGACTTCCCATACAATGGTGAATAGAAGTGGAGATAGAGGGCATCCTTGTTTGGTTCCTGTTTGGAAGGAGAATGCTTTCAGTCTCTCTCCATTGAGAATAATGTTGGCTCTTGGTTTTGCATATATGCTCTTTATTATATTGAAGAATGTCTGTTCTATTCCTAATTTGCTGAGGGTTTTGATCAGTAATGGGTGTTGGATTTTATCAAACACCTTTTCTGCATCGATTGATATGATCATGTGGTCCTTTTCCTTTGTTTTATTTATATGGTGGATGGTGTTGATTGTTTTTCTAATGTTGAACCATCCTTGAATGCTTGATATGAACCCCACTTGGTCATAATTAATTATTTTCCTGATATGTTTTTAGACTCTATTGGCTAGGATTTTGTTGAAGATTTTTGCATCTGTATTCATGAGGGATATTGGTCTACAGGTTTCCTTTTGAGTGATGTCTTAGCCTGGTTTTTGTATCAAGGTTATGCTTGCTTCAAAAAACAAATTTGGAAGGATTCCATCTATTTCTATGTTTTGGAATAGTTTGAGTAGGATTGATGTCAGTTCTTCTTTGAATTTTTGGTAGAATTCTGATATGAAACCCTCTGGGCCAGGATTTTTTTTTGGTAATTTTTTCATGACCTATTCAATTTCTTCTTTTGTTATGGATCTGTTCAACTTTTCTACCTTAGTCTGTGTTAGTTTAGGTAAGTAGTGTGTTCTAGAAATCTATCCATTTGCTGAGATTTTCAAATTTGTTGGAGTACAGTTCTTCATAGTATCCTGATATTATACTTTTTATTTCAATTGATTTGGCTGTGGTGTCCCCATTTTGTTTCTTATTCGTGTTATTTATATTCTCTCCCTCTTTCTTTGTTAAATTTGCCAGTGGTTTGTCAATTTTATTGATCTTTTAAAAAACCAACTTCTATTCTTGTTCATTTTTTCTATTGTCTCTCTATTTTCGGCTTCATTGGTTTCTGCGTGACTATTTATTATTTCCTTTCTTCTGGTGATTGTAGGCTTTTCTTGCTGTTCTTTTTCTAATTGTTGGAGATGTTGATTTAAAGAATTTATTTTGGCTCTTTCTTCTTTTTTGATGTGTGCATTTATTGCTATAAATTGGCCTCTGATCACTGCTTTTATTTGTCCCAAAGATTTTAGTATGTTGTGTTTTCATTCTGGTTTGATTTAAGGATTTTTTTAATTTCATTTTTTTGTTTCTTCTATTAAAGAGGGTATTGTTCTTAATGAGGGTATTGTTCAGTTTCCATGTGTTTGCTCTTTTTCCATTTATATTCTTATTGTGGATTTCTAATTTGATGGCACTGTGATCTGAGAAGATGCTTCACAGTGTGTTAATGTTTAAATTTATGAAGCTTGCTTTATGGCCTAATATGTGCTTGGTCATGGAGAATGTTCCATGTACACTGGAAAAGAATGTATATTGTGCTGTTGCTGAGTGAAGTGCTCTGTAGATGTCTATAAGGTCAAATTGGTCGATTACATTCTTTAGCTCTTCTGTGTCTTTGTTGAGTTTCTTTCCAGCTGTTCTATCTTTCATTGAAAGCTGTGTATTAAAGTCTCCCACTATGACTGTGAAGTCATCTATTTGTCTTTTCAATTCTGTTAAAGTCTGATTTATGTATTTTGGGGCTCTTTCATTGGGTCCATAGATAGTTTTTATGGTTATATCTTCTTATTCAATTGATTGTTATATCATTATATAATGGCATTTCTTATCTCTTATGGAGGTTCATTTCTTAAAGTCAATTTTATAAAAAAAATATATTTTTAGTTTATAAAAATATATATATATTTTTATTTTATAAAAAATTTCCACTCTTGCTCTTTTTTGATTACTGTTTGCTTGATATATCTTTTTCCAACCTTTGATTTTTAGTTTATTTTTGTCTTTGTCGCTAAGGTGTGTCTCTTGTAGACAGACTATTGATTGGTTATGTTTTCTTATCCATTCTGCAAGTCTCTGTCTCTTGAATAATACATTTAATGTATTGATATTCAGTGTCATTATAGACAAGTATGAATTGGTTGCTATCATTTTGTTATGTGTTTTTTCATGGTGTCCCTGGTTTCTTTGTTCCACATATTTTTCTGCGCTGATCTCATTATTGGTGCTCTGGTGGTATAGTGCCTAAGGAATTTGAGTGGTAAGCAAAAGACTGGCAGTTCAAACCCACTAGCCACTCCTTGGAAGGAAGGTTGGACATTCTCCTTCCTTCATGATATTACCTCAGAAACCCAAGGTGGGGTTGCTATGTGTTGGATCCAACTAGATGACAGTGGATTTTGTTTTAGCAGAGCTCATTATGTTTATGAATCATGTTATCATTTCCTTTGTTGCTATTGTTTTAGTATTTGCTAAATATTTGTGCTTGTCCTCTTTATTATTATTATTATTTGAAGATTTATCATCTTTCCTTGAGGTTATCCTGTGATTTATAATTTTCTCTCTGAGTTTAGAATGGTCCATTATATCTTGGAACTCTCTTGATTTCTTCACCATTTAGAAGTTCTGTAACTACACTACTGTTCCTTTCTTTTTGGTTTGTAGTTGTCCTCCTCATTTGCCAATTGATGTCCCTGGTTCTCTGTTTACAATCTTGTCAGCTTATTTTACTTTGGATACCTCCATAGTTGCATTGGTTTCTGAGTTATGCCATCTTGTGTATTAATGGTCAGTTGTTGTTTGCTATTATTGGTTCTCTGTTCAAAGGACTCCCTTTGGTATCTCTTGTAAGTTTGGTCTGGTTTAACAAATTCCCTTAATTTCTGCTTGTCTGGAAATCCCCTATTTTCACCATCATATGTGAGGGACAATTTTGGTGGGTATATAATTCTTAGTTGGAAATTTTTCACTTTCAGGGTTTTATACTTACCATACCATTGCCTTCTCACTTGCATGGTTCTGCTGAGAAATCAGAGCTTATTCTTACTGGCTGTCCTTTGTAGGTAACTTTTTGTTTTTCCCATGCTGCTTTCAGGATTCTTTCTTTGCCTTTGGTTTTGGTGAGTTTGATGATAATATGTCTTGCTGATTTTCTTTTGGGTTCCATCCTTTTTTGGGTTCATTGGAATTCCTGAATGGATATATTCTCATCTTTCATCATATCAGGGAAGTTCTCTTCCAACAAATCTTGAATAATTTTCTCAGTGGTTTTGTTTTTCTCTTCCTGTCTTGAATTCCAAATAAATGTAGATTATCCCTTTTGATGGTATTCCACATGAACCTTAGGCTTTTTTCATTTTATTTTGATCATTTTTTTTTTCTGATTGATCCCTTTCCAAAGAAGTATTCAGATATTTGTCTTCAAGTACATTAATTCTGTCTTTCGTTGTTTTGATTCTACTCCTTTTCCCTTTCAGTGTGTTATCTATTTCTGCAAATTTAGTATTAATCTGGATTTCCAACCATAGATTTTGCCTCATTTCTAATTTTTCATTTATTTTGCTATTTTGCTTTTGTGTTTTCTTCCAAAATTTTTCTGGGGTATTGTCTGTGTTTTCTTTAATTTCTTCAGTGTTTTTCCTCATCTGTCTTTCAATCCTTTGAAGATAACTAAGTATAATTCTTTTATATTCTATATCAGGGAGTTCTGATACTGCTTCTTCCTCAGGGATGTGTTCTTGGTCTGTATCTTTCTCCCTTGTTTCTCTCTCTTTATCTTGCTTCTTTGTGTGGACTGTGATGGTGTGTTATCTCTTAGACTTTGTGAAGTTGTTGTATTTAAACCTCTGTTAACTGTTTGTGAAGAGCAGCTAAGGGTGAGGTAGGTTCCTCTTGGTGGTCATTTATTTTTGGCCGTTGGTGGAGAAGGAAGTGGTGGCTCTCACTCAGTAAGTGGAGCTGCAGGAGATGGGAGTGTGGTTGTGTCATATGGGCATGTATGTTGCTGTCTCCCACTTAGTTAGGCAAGAACACCAATTAAAAAACCATGAAAAAATAAAAGCAAGTGGGCAAAAACACATCACATAAACACACAGGAACAATCATGAATAAAAAGAAAAAGAAAAGAAAAGAGGAAAAAAAAAACCCCTGCAATATCTGGGGAGGGGTCAATAAGAGAAAAAAGGTAGAGTAGGAGAAAATAAAAAAAAAAAAGCGGGGGAGGGGAATGCAAAAAGAAAAACAAGGAATGGGATTAACCATGAGAAAGAAAAATAAATGGGAATCACAAACAGGGAACAGAAAAAGTTGAAAACTAGAATCTAGGAAAGGAAGAACAAAGAATAATAATAAAAAGGACAAAGACAAGAATAATAATAATAGTAATAATTTTAAAACAGACAAAAACAAACAAACTAAAAAAAAAGGAAAAATATCTGGGCAGCATGGGCCAGAGCACCAAGCCTCCATCAGAGCACAGAGAAGGTGGGTGGGAGTGAGTGTGAGGTGTAAGAGTAACAAGGGGAATATCATACCTTTTCAGTCTTTCATGTCCAGAATGTCCTTGTGGTTCCCAAGTGGAGCCTATTCTTAGGTCCCTGGAATCTGAGAGAATGCTGTCAATTTAAATATCCAAAATAGTTGAACTGCTTGTAAACATTCAAAATGGCTGCACCCTCCGGACAGGCAAAAGTCCACAGCTCAGCCCATCTCCCTCTTCACTGCTTTCCCTGTTATTCACCAACCACCAGTGTAGTCTTCTGTGTATCCCCTGGCTAGCAGGGCCAATTTTTAGGTCAATGCTCAGGTTCCAACACCATTTGGCAATGCTGTCCATGCTGTCAGGATCGCTGACAGTCCGCAGCTCCACATGTCTCCTTTTTTGGTGTTTGCATTTGAACTTTGCTACTAATGCTGGCGTGAGGTGGTATCATGGCTCTTGTGATTTGCATCTCTCTAAGGGCAGTGATCCCAAACATTTCTTCATTTGCTTGTTGGCTGCCTGAATATTTTCTTTGTGAAGTGTCTGTTCAAATTTTATTACTATTTTTAATTGGATTGATTGTCTATGATGTTGAGGTGTTTGAGATTTCTATAAATTTTAGAGGTATGTCCTTTGTCTGATATCTCATTGTCAAATATTTTCCCATTCTGTAGGTTCTCTTTTTCCTCTCTTGGAGAAATCTCATGCACAGAAGAATTAAATTTTCATGAGGTCCCAATCACCTAGTTTATCTTCTGCTGTTTGTGCATCTTGGGTCATACTTGATAGTCTATCTATGCCATAAATTAGGGCCCCCAAGTCTGCCCCTATTTTTTCTTTGATAAACTTTATAGTTTCACATTTCACATTTAAGTCTTTCAATCATGTGGAGTTAGTTTCTGTGTATTGTGTGAAGTATGGATCTTGTTTCATTTTTCTGCAAATGGATATCCAGTTTTGCCAGCATTATTTGTAAAAGAAACTATCTCTTCCCCATTGACTGGATTTCATCTAAGGTCAGCTGACTATAGGTCAATGGATCAATTTCTGGGATCTCAATTTTGATCTATGTGTCCATCTTTGTACCAATAATAGGCTGTTTTGAAAACTGTGACTGAATAGCAGGTCTTGCAATCTGGGAGTGTGAAACCTTGCACTTTGTTCTTCTTCAGTAGTGCTCTGCCTCTCTGAGGTCTCTTCCTTTCCATATACAATTAGTGACTGTTTTTTCCATGTCTTTAAGGGATGTGGATAGAATCTGGATTGGTATTGCATTGAATGTATAGAATGCTTTAGGTGGTATTGACATTTTCACAATATTCAGTCTTACTATCTGTGAACATAGTCTTATGTAGGTCTCTGATAGTTTCTTAAAGAATTGTTTTGTAATTTTCTTTATATAGGTCTTTTGTGTTTCTGGTAGGATTTATTCCCAAGTATCTTATCTTTTTGGTAGCTATTGTAAATGTTATTGATTTCTTGATTTCCTTCCCAGCAATCTCTTTGCCGGTGTAGAGGAATCCAACTATTTTTTGGATGTTGATCTTGTATCCTGCTACCATGCTAAATCTTTCAATAAGTTCCAGTAGTTCTCTTGTTAAGTTTCTTGAGTTTTCTATGTTCTTGTTGTTGCTATGTGCCATCGAGTCAAACCCGACTCATAGCGACCCCTCCTTGGGTTTCCGAGGCAGTATCACTACGGAAGTAGGATTGCCCAACCTTCTTTCCGAGGAGTGGCTGGTGGGTTTGAACCGCCAGCCATCTGGTTAGCAGGCAAGTGTCTTAGCCACTATGCTACCAGAGCTATCAAATCATCTGCAAATAGGGATAATTCTACTTCTCCCTTACCAATTTTGATGCCTTTGATTTCCCTTGGTTGCCTTATTGCCTTGGCTAGGACTTCCCGTACATTGTGGAATAGAAGTGGCAACAGAGGGCATCCTTGTCTGGTTCCTGTTAGCAAGGGGAATGGTTTCAGTCTCAATCCATTGAGAATAATGTTGGCTATTGGTTTTGCATAGTGGCTAAAGCACTTGACTGCTAACCAGAAGGCAGGTGGTTCAAAACCACCAGCCATTCCTCGGAAGGAAGGTTGGGCAATCCTACTTCCGTAGTGATACTGCCTTGGAAACCCAAGGAGGGGTTGCTATGAGTCGGGGCCGACTCGACGGCACATAACAACAACAACAACAACAACATTGGTTTTGCATAAATGTCCTTTATTATGTTGAGGAATTTCCCTTCTATTCCTATTTTTTCTGAGTGTTTTGATCAATAATGGGTGTTGGATTTTATCAAATGTCTTTTCTGCATATTGGTATGATTATGTGATTCTTTTCCTTTATTTTACTCATGTGATGGGTTATGTTGATAATTTTTCTGATGTCAAACCATCTCTGCACAAATGGTATGAATCCCATGTGGTCATGATGTATTATATTTTTGATATGTTGTTGGAGTCTATTGGCTAGTACTTTATTGAGGATTTTGGCATCTATATTCATGAGGGATATTGGTCTGTAGTTTTCCTTTCTAGTGGTGTCTTTGCCTGGTTTTGGTAGTGTACAATGAATCTGGGGGGATTCCAACATCGTGTTATTTGCAGTTTCTACTTTTTTTCCTTTGTTAAGTTTGCCTGTGATTCTTCAATTTTATTAATATTAAAAAAAAAAAAACAATTTCTAGTCTTACCAATATTTCTATTGTCATGCTATTTTCTGTTTCATTTATTTCTGCTTGAATCTATTATTTCTTTTCTCCTAGTAACTGTAGGCTTTTTTTTTTTTTTTCTTTTTGGCTGATCTTTTTCTAATTGTTGGAGATATTGGGTTAAATTGTTGATTTTGACTCTTTCTTCTTTTTTGATGTGTGTTTCTATTGCTGTAAATTGCTCTCTGATCACTGCTTTTGCTGTGTCCCAAATATTCTGCTATGTTGTGTTTTCATCTTCATTTGATTCAAGGAATTATTATTATTATTATTTATTTTATCTATTATCCAGTCATTTTTGAGGAGGGTGTTATTCAGTTTCCATGTGTTTGCTCTTTTTCTGTTGGTCTTCCTAGTGTTGATTTCTAATTTTATAGCATTGTGATCTGAGAAGATGCTTTGCATTATTTCAATGTTTTTAAATTTATTGAGGCTTGTTTTGTGGCCTAACATATTTTCAATCCTGAGGAATGTTCCATGTGTTCTGGAAAAGAATGTATATTGTGCTGTTTTTGGGTGAAGTGCTCTGTAAATGTCTGTAAGATCAAGTTGATTAATCATATTCTTTAGTTCTTCTGCATCTTTGTGAGTTTCTTTCCAGTTGTTCTATCTTCTATTGAAAGTGGTGCATTAAAGTCTCCTACTACTACTGTTGAGTCATCTATTTATCTTTTCAATTCTGTTAAAGCTTGATTTATGTATTTGTGGGCTCTTTCTTTGGGTGAGTAGATATTAATTATGGTTATGTCCTCTTGCTCAATTGATCCTTTATTCATTATATAATATCCTCTTATGGTAGTTTTTCTCTTAAAGTCAATTTTTATCAGAAATTAATATTGTCACTCCTTCCCTATTTTGGTTGCCATTTGCTTGATACATCTTTTTCCAACATTTAATTTTTAAGCTATTTTTTGTCTTTGTGTCTCAAATGAGTCTCTTGTTGACAGTATATTGATGGATCATGTTTTCTTATTCAGTCTGCAACTCTCCATCTCTTGAATGGTGTATTTAATTCAGTTACATTCAGTGTACTTATCATCTGGTGTGAATTTATTGACATCATTTTGTTATGTGTTTTCTCATGGCATTACTGATTTCTTTGCTCCCTATAATTTTATGTGCTGAGTTGATTTTGTTTATGAATCATGTTATCATCTGCTTCATTGTTATTTTAGTTTTTGCTAGATATTTGTGCTTGCCGTCTTTTAAATCTTGATGTGAAAGTTTATTATTTTTCTTTGACCTAAACTTACAATTTATTATTTTCTTCCCAAGTTTATAGCTGTCTGTTCTGTCTCACAATTGTCTTGATTTCCTCACCATTTAGAAGGTCTGTAACTACACTATTTATTCCCTATTTTTGTTTTGTAGTTGTCCTCATTTACCAATTGATGTCTCTGGTTTCCTGTTTACAGTCTTGTAAATTTACTTTCTTGTAAACTTACTTTACTTTGGATACTTCTATAAGTGGGTTGGTTTCTAGGTTATGTCACCATGTATGTTAATCTTTGGTTGTTGTTTGCTGTTGTTGGTTCTCTGTCTGAAGGACTCCTCTTAACAACTCTTGTAAGATTGATCTGGTTTTAACAAATTCCTTTAATTTTTGCTTTTCTGGAAATCTAATTTCACCATCATATTTGAGGGACAATTTTGCTGAGTATTTAATTCTTGGTTGGAAATTTATTTTCTCTCTGCGTTTTATATATATATATCATACCATTGCCTTCTTGCCTGCATGGTTTCTGCCAAGAAATTAGAACTTAGTCTTTTTTATTGTCCTTTGTAGGTCACTCTTCATTTTTCCCATGCTGTTTTCAGGATTCTTTCTTTGCCCTTGGTTTTGGTGAGCCTGATGATGATACATCTCGGTGATATTCTTTTAGGGTCTATCTTGTTTGTGATTCATTGAACTTTTTGAATGGATATATTCTTATCTTTCATCTTATTACAGAAATTCTCTTCCAACAGATCTTTAATGCTTTTCTGTGGTTTTATCTATCTCTTCCTGTTCTGGAATTCTGATTACATGTAGGTTGTTCTTCTTGATTGTATCTCAAATGAATCAAAGGCTTTCTTCATTATGTTTTCATTTTTTTCCTGATTGATCCATAAACAAAGTACTATTGAGGTATTTGTCTTCAATCTTATGAATTATATCTTCCATTGATTCTATTCTACTCTTTTGCCCATTCAAGGTGTTATCTATTTCTGAACTCTTAGTATTAATCTCTATATTTCTATTTGTTATTTTTGTTTAATTTTGAATTTTTTGTTTATTTTGTCTATATGCTCTTGTATTGTTTTCCTAAATTGTTCTAGAGTTTTGTCTATGTTTTCCTTAGTATGTCAGTGTTTTCCCTGATCTATCTCTCAATGTGTTGAAGGTACCAAAATACAATTCTTTTGAATTCTTTATCAGGGAGTTTCAATGCTGCTTCATTCTCAGGGCTGTTTTCTGGATTTGCATCCTGGTCCCTTGTTCTACTGTTTCATCTTAATTTTTGTGTGGACTGTGGTGGTCTGTTGCCTCTGAGACATTATAGTATTATTGTATTAATGTTTCACTTGTGCTTGTACACTGGCGAGATTCATGCAAGATTGTGTGTGTGTGTGCATGCTTTGATATATCTGTGTGAGCTGGGTACTGTCTTCCTGTATTTTCTAGTTGTCAGCACTTAGACATTCACCACTGTCTCCTGGTGGGGGTAATAGAGAATAAGAGTATTTATACAGATTTCTGCTAGCTTTTCATAAAAAGAAGTTGGGAATGAGTTGATCTGGTATTGTTTGCCAATTTTCACTGGTCAGTTGGTGCAAATGCAAGTGATGGTCCTCATTCAGTGGGCAGGGTTTCAAGAGGCGCAGGTATGGCTAGGTTGTATGGGAATGGTTGCTGCTTCCCATTAAGTTAGACTCGGAAGGAAGTTGGGAATGAGTTGATCTGGTATTGTTTGC
>NW_006921734.1:3599627-3605545 GCF_000298275.1 Orycteropus afer afer
AAAAAAAAAAAAAAAAAAAAAAAAAAAAAACCAAGAAAATAAAAAAAGAACAAAAACCTCAAATCTCATAAACAAACAGAAAAAAAATCATCAAAAAAAGAGAAATGTATAAATAAGAAGAAACATTTTCAAAATATATTTTAAAAGGATAAAGTAAAGATAATGAGAAAAAGAGATAGAAAGAAAGAGCCAAAATATTTAGGGAAGGTGAAATGAGAGAAAAGAGCAGGTGTAAAAGAATAGTAAAGAAAAAAATGGGAAAACTGCAAAAGAAAAAACAAGCAATGGGAAGAACCAAATGAAAGGAAAAATAAGGGAACCAGGAAAAGGGAAGAGAAAAAAAGAAAAAGACAAAGAATCAGGAACAGGAAAGAGAAAAAAAAAGAAAGAGAAAGAAAGAAGATTTTTAAAAAAGTATAATAAAAAAGAAAAAACTGTGGGGTATGAGGCATGGTCTGTGAGGGCTGGTCAAGAATATGGGTGAAGGCGGGGGATGGTCACAACTCTGTTACCCAGAGGCTGTGGTATATAAGAGTAACAAGGGAATATCTCACTTTTCTTGTTGTCAGCCTCCAGTGTGGTTGCTGGTGCTGTCCTTGGCAAGTGGAGACTATTTTTAGGTCACTTTCAAGGTAAGAGGACCACTTGCAAATATTCAAAGTGGCTATGCCTTCAGGACAGCCACTGGCAGTCCACAGGTCTGTTTGTCTCCTTTGATGTTTTCCTTTCTGGTTGTCAAACACTAATACAGTCTTTTCCCATACAGTCCTTGGTGAGCAAACCTAATTCTTAGGTTGCTACCAGGAAGTATTCAAACTACTGTGCCCTCAGGACAGCCAGCAGTCAGCAGCTCCATTTGTTTCCTTACTCAATGTTTTCATTCAGATTCTTGTACTTGTTGGTATTTAATCCATTTCTTTATCCTTCCCTGCAAAGCTCAGGGTTCCAGGATTGTCTTCTGTAATGGTTTCAGTTGGTTTCTCATTGTTTTGTTGCATTGAGTTTGTGTAGCTTGTCTGCCTATTCTGTCATCTTGCCTGAACTCCCCACTGTGTGTATTTTTAATCACATGACAAATGAAATCAGGAAAAATCTCATGTATTTCAGAGAAAGTAGCTGAAATCAACATCTGGAGAACATAATGGAAAAAATAGTGAAGTTGTCAAGGATTTCATTTTCTTTGCATCCATAATCAATTTTTATGGATGCAGCAGTCAAGAAATCAAACGATCGGTTGCATTGTGCAAATTTGCTGCAAAAGAAAGATCTTTTTAAAATCTTAAAAAGCAATGATGGCATTTTGAGGACTAAAGTGCACCCAAGCTATGGCATTTTCGTTCACTTAATGTGCATGAGAATAAATGGGGAACCATGACAGTGGATGAATAAAGAAAACAGGAAGAGTTGATGCATTTGAATTATGGTGTTGGTGCTGAATAGTGAATATACTATGCTCTGCCAGAAAATGAGAAAATTTGTCTTGGAAAAAGTACAACCAGAAAGCTCCTTAGAAACAAGATTGATGAGACTTCTTCTCAATTACTCTGGCCTTGTCATTAGGAGAGACCAATCCCTGGAGAAGGACATCATGCTTGGTAAAGTAGAGCATCAGTGAAAAAGAGGAAGACCCTCAATGGGATAGATTAACACAGGGGCTGCAACAATGGGGTCAACTATAGCAGTGATTGTGAAGATGGTGCAGGACAGGGCAGTGTTTCATTCTTTTGTATATAGGATCATTATCAGTCCAAACCAACACTATGGTACCTAACAACAACAAGGTATACTGGAACTGAAGCTTCTTGGATAGTTGGTGGTATAGAATAGGGAGAAGGAAAAGGCAGTGCTGGGAAAAGATATGGGAATTCTAAAGTGAAACGTTCTCACAATTTTGCTTGACATGATCTTTTGTAAGGAAAACATGCATTGGTTAATTTTTGCTACCGTTTTGAATCAATTGTTCTTTTCAATGTCATTATTTTAAATCATTCTATCCATCATGGTTGACTGGCAAGTGGTGGTTGGTAACAGACTACTTAGCTTTTTAAAAATCTAATTATTCAGACAGAAAGTGTAGCACAGTCCAATTTCATTCTATATTTTAAAGAACTGTAGGCATTGACAAATGATTTATCCTAGTAAATTCATAAATTCTAAAAGAATATCGAGTGACCATCTATTTGCCACCTATAACCTGGGACAGGAGACAGTCTTTGCAGGAGGTCACAGGTTGCAATTGAACCTATACCAGTATCTACCAACCAATCCCCATGTTGTTGTTGTTATTTGCCGTAGAGTTGGCCCCAACTCATAGCGACCCCTCCTTGGGTTTTCGAGGCAGTATCACTATGGAAGTAGGATTGCCCAACCTTCCTTCCGAGGAGTGGCTGGTGGGTTTGAACCGCCAGCCTTCTGGTGAGCAGTCAGGTGCCTTAGGCACTATGCTACCAGAGCTCCTCCAATCCCCATGGGCACAATAATCCTTCCTTTTGTTTGATCTATTTCTTATAATCTAAAATCATTTTTGTTCCTTCTGACCTTTTATAAAGTTGCAAGGGAACTGGTTATTATCCTATTAAAAATTACCTTTGTTATTGTAAGCCGGTTTTTTGTTTTGCTTTTTTTTTGTTGTTGTTGTTTTGTCAAGGAAATACATGCCTATGGATTGTCATAACTGGCCCATTAAGTTTAGTGCAACCAGTATACATGGTGCAGGGAACCAAGCAGGGATGGAGAACACAGTGAAACTATAGGATGAGATGCCAGGATGACCTCTGCTCACCTTGTACTGACTCAGTAACCTTGATATTTTGGTAACATTTTCTGTTATTATCAAATCTTTAAAATAACAACATCAGATTTCTATTAAAAAGACTGAATGCTAAAATCCTCAGAACACACTATGAAAATATTATGATACAAAGAGAAGTACTGGAAGCATTCAACTGCAAGTGACCTTTGAATATGATGTTTCTACTGTCATGTGGTGTTTGTTTTTAGAACAAAAATAAGGCTTAATTCATATTGTTGAACTAAAAATTATCAGAATGAGCTGCAGGGAAACTTTTTTTTTTCAAACTGAGGTGAATTATGACTAGGCTTATTTCATCAACAATTGTTTGAAATATTTTATTTCTAAGATAGACTGAAAAACGTAAAAAAAAAAAAAAGAGCTCTGTTAGCATAGTATATAAGGAATCTGGCTCTTAACCTGAAGGTCAGTGGTTCAAACCCACCAGCTACAGACAGTGGATGTCTATTCACTGCTCAGATTCCTTTGAGTAAATAGTATGTTTAGATTTGAAACATTGTAAAAGGTTCATCACAATAAATTGGTGAGATATGGAACATATTGCCACTTTTCTTACTACCATTAACTAATTTTTGTCAAACTGGCTTTTAAAAGGCCTATAATTGACTATAAGAGAAAGCAGTTTTCTTACTTCCTCAGGAAAAAAAGCAAATACATTATCACTGTGAAAGGATTTCACCTGGACTTCAGTTGGCAGAAAAACCCTCTATGTAATGGCATTAAAAAAGAGGAGAAAAATAGAGGACTTTCCTTAAGTCCTCTCGAGGAAAGGTAGTGCATTATTTTAGCCATGTTTCCATTGGGGATATAATTTTTGATACTCAGCCTTTCAGTGTATTCTTTCTTTGGGCAAAATATCAGAAGAAGTAGAATTCTGTAGGCAACCACAAACCATTCAGCAGTTACCAGAAACGCCAAAACCAAGCCCACTGCCATTAAGTCAATTCTGATTCATAGCACCCCTATAAGACTGCCCCCACAGGGTTTTCAAGGTTGTAAATCTTTATGGAAGCAGTCTGCCACAACTTTCTCCATTGAGTGGCTAGTGGTTTTGAACTGCTGATCTTTTGGTTAGCAGGTATAGTAGCTAAGCTTGTGTGTCAACTTGGCTGGGCCTGGTTGAGTGGCTGAGCAGCTGGATGTAGTTATTCCCCATGGTGAGATTGGCAATCATTTCCATGGTGGAATCTATTGAAGTACCTGAGTAGCTGCCTTAGGGATGTGGCCTACTTCCAGTATAGAAGAAGCAGCTTTGAAGAAGATCTCTAGCTTTTTGACATGCTTGGACCCTGCACATAGCCAAGTCTTCATTTAGCAGCCTGCCACACTCTGCCAATTTTGGGGACTTTTAATGGACTTAAATCAGTGGTCTGCTATGTGGTTTCATAGTATTGGGACTGTGTCTTTTTACTTTCCCACCTTGGGTTTGTCAGCCTCAGCAGCCAGTAGCTGCCTGAGTGAAGAGATGCCTCTAACTTCACTGGGCCAAGAGCAAGAGGCAGAGCTGAAGCCCAAGATTGAGGGGCTTTCACCCAGGTTCTAGAGCCTAACACTTTGAACTCAGACTTCAAGCCTCCAAAACTGTAAGAGAATAAATCCTTGTTTGTTTGAGTCACACCATTTGTGGTATATTCCTGTCAGACTGGCACTAAATAACCAAAATAGCAGGTGAATGTTTGAAGCATTATGCCACCAGAGCTCCTCCAGAGGCTACCACACCAAAAAAAAAAAAAAAAAACCCACTGCCATGGAGCCAATTCTGATTCATTGTGCCCTACATAGGGTTTCCAGGGCTGTAAATCTTTATAGAAGTAAGTTGCCCCATCTCCCTCCTGTGGAGAGGCTGGCAAGTTTGAACCACTGACCTTCTTGTTAGTAGCCAAATGCCTTGGCCACTATACCACCAGAGCTTCTGTTTGAGACCACCAGGCCACCAGCCCAACTCAAAAGCTGAGTTTTTACCTTTCTGGAGGCAGAAAGGCATATCTCTTGTTCCAAATAATTAGCTAATAATGAGCTGTGCTAATTATTCTATTATGATGAGGAATTCTATCAAGATAAAGCATGATGGCATGTGAATGTGAAATTAAGTGGTTGGCAGAAGGGACATAGCAAAGGCTCTCATGCCCCCCTGAAAACTTACAGTATCTTTGGTTGTTATTGTTTGTTGCCATTGTGTCTTTTGCAACTCATGATGACCCCATTTGTCCAGGGTAGAACATCTCCATAAAGTTTTCAAAATCAGATTGCCAGGCCTGTCTTCACTACATCTCTGAGTGGGATCAACTTGCCAACTCTGACTACTAGTCTAAACACTTCATTGTTTGTGCTACTTAGGGACTCCAATTCTGAGAATTTGATGAGAATATGCTGACAATCTTGCCCACCTCGGAAGTGAGGCCTTAGGCAATCAGAGATATGGAAATGCAGAGAGACTGTTCAATTTGGTTCTTTTGGCTAAATGTCTTTCAAAAGCTTTCAGGCAATATATGCCTCCTTGCAAAGGAGCTGTGACTTGGCAGACAGGTTGTGCTTGGGTTGTATACATATATTCATGAAAAAAAAAAATAGCCATAGAATGCTGCTAAAAAAAAAAAAAAAAGAAAAAGAAAAAGGTGTACTTAATTTTTATATCTGTATTCCACTTAATACTTACTGTACATCAGTAATGTAGGAATTATTCTTCTAGCTTTACAGACAATGAATCATGTATATATATATATAAAATATATATATATATATACACACACACACATATATAAATAGATATCCAAAAGAACATATATATTTTTCCAATTTATACAGTTAATGAGTGGTAGAGTTTGGATTTGAAGTCAAGTTGTGAAATTCTTGATGCTAAGGTTTAAAGCTCTAATTTGCCTACAAATACAGATTGCTATGAAAATACAGAAGACAGATAAGAATCAAAGTCTTAGTCTTAATATTGCTTCTCAGAGGAAGCAATATTTACTTTAAGACTTACTGAATGAGAAAAAAACAGGCTTCCGGCAAGATGGTGGACTAGGCAGAAGGATTGCAAAGACCCTCTTCAACAAAGAAAAGGGAAACCAATTAACACAGACACAGAAGATAATCTTGGACCCCT
>NW_006921734.1:3612545-3637759 GCF_000298275.1 Orycteropus afer afer
AAAAAAAAAAAAAAAAAAGACTTATTGAATGATAGCAGCTAAGGAGCCAAAGAGAATGGAGAGGGGAAAAAAGTCCACATAAAGAAATAGTACCTACTAAATTCTAGAAATGAGTTTGCAAGTGCTTTCTTATACCTGGGTGGAAGTGGTATGCTAAGCATAGACAAAAGGCTTTATATTGCATATTGAAGAGTAAATTATTTGTTGTGAATGGAACAGAGATGATTAACATACTTTATGTTAAAAATATTAGAACCATTACCCAATCACCTTGCCAAAGGAAGGAAGAGAAGTATCATCCCTATAATAATGCTTGGTTTCATGAATATCCCATGAAGAAAAAGAAGTGGAGTTCTTCACAAAGATGTTTATATCAGTGACTGTGGCTGGCTACAGTAGTCAGCATTGGCTCAGATTAAAGATTGGATCTTTCCAGATGCCTTTTAACAACAAGATACAGCAGTAATAGCAGCTGATTCCAGGTGAAGAAGATGACCTTTGGCTCTCATCTGACACCTGAGCCATGATAGTTCTCAACCTGTCTAAAGATTTGATGGGTGTTAGGCTACATCATATATTCAGATTTATTAAACACAGACATGAACTATCTCTGACTGATCATTTGGGGAAATGCCTACTCAAGGTCTAAATTAATGTATTTTAACATATTTTGTAGGTAAATATGAAAATATCCTTTGCGTTTTTTTCCCATGACTCTTCAGAGAAATCAGACACCTGGGAGAAAAGTCATGGAGACAGATCTTTGAGTGATTGATAAACCATAACCTCTTTCTCCGTATTTGTTCTAACCTTTCCAGAATGATTTTACTGTAGATCTATGACAACAATTCTAGAAGAGAGAGAAACTTCTGGGAGGTAGAGCAGATTCCAAACCAGAGATTTTGTCAAGACTCAGAGTGAGCTTTGACTAATGGGTCGGAATTGAGGAGCAGCAAATTATTCTAGATTTTCACAATTGTCTTCTAGAATTTGAGTTACAAATGTTATTCTTAATTGCTTGCACTTTAACTGAAATGCAACTAGGGCATACTTTATGTGAATCATTGATTGTGGAAAATAATCTAATTTTTTCTTCATGAAAGCCCACATACCTGTTGTTTCTTTTCATTTTCTCTCCTATCAATTGTAGTATAGGATCTCTGGTAGCATAGTGCTTAAGGCACTTGACTGCTAACCAGAAGGCTGGCAGTTCAAACCCATCAGCCACTCTTCAGAAAGATGGTTGGGCAATCTACTTCCGTAGTGATGCCGCCTCGGAAATCCAAGGAGGGGTCGCTCGATTCGATGGCACATAACAACAACATCAATTATAGTGTAAATTCTTATCACAATCTCTGATTTACATTGAAACCTTAAAAAAATAGTCCCTTACATCTTCAATTTTTCCTGTCTAATGCATGCCACAAAGATTTATCTTCTTCCACAAATTGCACCTACTGCTCTACAAAATCTTTATTTAATTACTCCTCACTGTGTTCAAGATTAAGTTCAAACAGTTGAGCATGACAGGAGCTCTGGTGGCGCAGTGCCTAAGGCATTTGACTACTATCCAGAAGGTAGGTAGTTCAAACCCACAACTGCTCTGTGGAAGGAAGATGGGGCAATCTACTCCCAGATTTACAGCCTTGAAAACTCAGTTGGGGTCATTATGATTTGGAATTTACTTGATGGTAGTGAGTTTTTTTTTTTTTTTCTTTATAGATTATGACTTATGACTTCAATCTACTTCTTCCAATGTACCTCCCATTAGTCTTCCAAGGGAAAAACAAAACAAACAAACAAACAAAAACAACTAGTCCGTGTGTTGCTTCCCACAGGCATAATAAAGAGAGGGGAGATTAATGACCTCAGTACCTGTTACATCTAAAACCTTCTTTTGAGCTGTGTCCTTTTCCAAGAAATTGCCACAAGAAATTACTGAATTATTGATTTGCCACAGTTTGTATCATCTATGAGACTGTATACCGTAAGGCTTAAGAACTAAGAACACATCATAAGTTCAAACACGAATTCTTCCACTACCAAGCAATATTACTTTGACCACTTTATGAGAACTCTTTGACCATTTGATATGTAACTCTGGGGGCCAACAAGGCAGCAAGATACAGGGAAGGGGAGGGAGACAGCCCCCACCCAAAAGACAGGGAGGTGGGAAAGTCAGGGCCAACAATGCAGTAGGATCCAAGTAAGGAGAGGGAGACTACCCCCACCCAAAGGCAAGAAGGAGGGACCCAGGGCCCATGGCAGTGGTATCCAGGTAAGGCGAAGGTGGAGAGGCTTTGAACAGCTAAAGGAGATGAACTTCTCTGTCAGTTTGTCATCCTGTGGTGGCTTGCGTGTTGTTGTGAGGCTTGACTGTGCCACCGGAGTTTCACACACCAGCAGGGTTTCATATGGTACACAGGTTTCAATGCAGCTTATAGAGAGATAGACTAGGAAGAAGGAAGAGATCATCCACTGCTCAAATTATTAGCCAGGGAAAAGCTTATGAATAGCAGAGAAACACTGTCTGATGGATTACTGAACAACTTTATGAATAGCCTGGAAACATTGTCCGATACAGTTCAGGAAGATGAGCCCCTGAGGTTGAAAGGCACTCAAAATATGACTGGGAAAGAGCTGTCTCATCACAGTAGAACCAACTTTAATGATATAGATAAAGTAAAGCCTTCAGGACCTCCATTTGCTGATGTGACATGACTCAAATTGAGGAGAAACAGCTGCAAATATCTATTAATAATCAGAACATGGAATGTATGAAGTATGAATCTAGGAAAGTTGAAACTTGTCAAAAATGAATTGGAACACATAAGGATTAATATCCTAGGCCATTTAGTGAGCTGAAATTGACTGTTTTTGGCCATTTTGAATCAGATAACCATATTATCTACTATGTTGGGAATGACAATTTGAAGGGGAATGGCGTGGCATTCATCATCACAAAGAATGTTTCAAGATCTGTCCTAAACTACAATATTGTCAGTGATAAGATAATATCCATATGCCTACAAGGAAGACCAGTTAATACCACTATTATTCAAATTTATGCACCAACCACCAAAGCCAAAGACGAGGAAATTGAGGATTTTTATCAACTTCAACAGTCTGAAATAGACTAAACATATGATCAAGATATGTTAATTATCACTGGTGACTGGAATGCAAAATTTGGAAACAAAGAAGAATCACCAGTAGTTGGAAAATGTGGCCTTGGTGACAGAAATAATGCTGGAGATCACATGATAGACTTTTGCAAGACCAATGACTTATTCATTGCAAATACCTTTTTCCAACAACACAAATGACAGCTATACATGTGGACTTCACCAGATGGAGTACACATGAATCAAATTGACTACATCTGTGGAAAGAGGCAATGGTAAAGCTCAATATCTTCAGCCAAAACAAGACCAGGAGCTGATTGTGGAACAGACCATCAACTGCTCATATACAAGTTCAACTTGAAGTTGAAAACAATGAAAACAAGTCTATCAGAGACAAAATATGACCTTGAACATATCTCTCCTGAATTCAGAGACCATCTACAAATAGATTTGATGCATTGAACACCAATGACTGAAAACCAGAGGAATTGTGGGATGAGATCAAGAACATCATCCATGAAGAAAGCAAAAAGGTCATTAAAAAGACAGAAAAGGAAGAAAAGACAAAAATGGATATCAGAAGAGACTCTGAAACTTGCCCTTGTGTGGAGAGTAGATAAAGCAAATGGAAGAAATGACAAGATAAAAGAGCTGAAGAGATCCAAAGAGCAGCTCAAAAAGACAAAGCCAACTATTATAATGAAATGTGCAAAGACCTGGAGTTAGAAAACCTAAAGGGGACAACACACTCAGTATTTCTCAAGCTGAAAGAATTGAAGAAAAAATTTCAGCCTTGAGTTGCAATATTGAAAGTTTCTATGGGCAAAATAGAGAAGACTGAGGTTATCAAAGAATTCACATTGCTTGGTTCTACAATTGTTGCCAATGGAAGCAGCAGTCAGGACATTAGATGACATGTAGCATTGGGAAGGTCAACCACGAAGGAACTGTTTCAAGTGCTGAGGAACAAGGATGACTCCTTGAGGACTAAGGTGTGCCTGACACAAGCCATGATATTTCCAATCACCTGGTGTTCATGTGAGAGCAAAACAATGAATAAGGAAGACTGAAGAAGAGTTGATGCTTTTGAGTTGTGGTGCTGGCAAAGAATGCTTAAAGTACCACAGACTGCTAAAAGAACTAACAGATCTGTCTTGAAGGAAGTGCACTTGAAATGCTCCTTGGAAGCAAGAATGGCCAGACTTCGTCTCACCTATTTTGGTCATGATGTCAGACGGGACCATTCCTTGGAGAAGGATGTCATGCTTGGTAAGGTGGAGGGTCGACGAAAGAGGGGGAGGCCTTCAATGAGATGGATTGATACAGTGGCTATGATGATAGGCTCAAGTATAGCAGGGATCATGGAGCTGGTGTGGGATCAGGCAGTGTTTCGTTCTGCTGCTCATGGGGTCACTATGAGTCAGAAACAGCTCAATGGCACTTAACAACAACAACATGGGCAAAATATTGAATGATGCAGGAAACATCAAAAGAAGATGGAAGGAGTACACAGAGTCACTGTACCAAAAAGAGTTGGCAGATGTTCATCCATTTCAGGAGGTGGCATTGGATCAAGAACCAAAGGTACTGTAGGAAGAAGTTGAAACTGCATTGAAGGAAGTGATGAAAAGCAAGGCTTCAGGAATTGACCGAATACCCATTGAGATGTTTCAACAACTGAATGCCACACTGGAGGCCACACTTGGCTATGCCAGTATATTTGGAAGACAGCTACCTGGCCAACTGACTGGAAGAGATCCATATTTGTACCCATTCCAAAGGAAGGTGATCCCACAGAAATGTGGAAATTATTGAACAATAGCATTACTATCACATGCAAGTAAAATCTTACTAAAGGTAATTCAAAAATGGTTGCAGCAATATATTGACAGAGAACTTTTAGAAATGCAAGTTCAATTTAGAACATGATGTGGGAAGAGGGATATTATTGCTAATATGGATCTTGGCTCAAAGTAAAGGATATCAGAAAGATGTTTACTTGTGTTTTATTGACTATGCAAAAGCATTCAATTGTGTAGATCATAACAAATTATGGATAACATTGAGAAAAATGGGAATTCCAGGACACTTAATTGTACTCACAAGGAACCTGTACATAGAACCAGGAGGCTGTTCAAACCATCCCATTTGTGGTATATTCCTGCCAGAGCACAACTAGGTAACCAAAACAGAAGGGATCACTCCCTGGAGAAAGATATTTTGCTTGGTAAAGTGGAGTGTCAGCGAAAAAGGTGAAGGCCCTCAATGAGATGAATTGACACAGTGACTGCAATGATGGGCTCAGGTACAGCAAGGATTGTGAGGCTAGCCGAGAAACCCTGCTAGCCCAGCAGTGTTTCTTTCTGTTGTACATAGGGTCACTGAATTGGAGCTGACTCACTGGCACCTAACAACAATAATAGCATATGGTTTACCCTTGAACAATGCAGAAGTTAGGGGTGTCAATCTCCCACAAGTTGAAAATCCCATGTAACTTTTGACTCCCTCAAAACTGAACAACTAATAGCCTACTGTTGACCTGATGCCTTAGTGATAATATAAACAATTGATTTATTACAGTTATTATATTAGTATAGTTATTAGATTTTCACATGAAAACACTCAAATGTACATACAGCTGATAAATTCATTAGCTTTATAGCTTTATGATTATTGACTATTCAGAGGTGGAAAAGGTGGAGGAGATGGAAAGGGAGGCAGGAGAGGCAGGCACCCTTCGTGTAACATTATTGAAATACATCATAATTTCTGTCTGACTTTGTGCATTTTCATTTTTCTAAAAATGGTTCTCTATAGTACCAATCTTTCTTCCACCATTTGCTTTAGTTTCAGCGTCCATATCATAGAAGGATCCCTGTCAGAGAAGAAGTGAAAATCAGTCTTCAGTAATTGGAACTCTTCTAATTGGAACTCTTCTGCCAAGTTGTCTAATGTCAATTTGTTTTCTGGCACTATGTCTTCTCATCTTGTTCTTCATAGTCTGGCACTGGTTTGGAAGCTCATATTTCTGTCAAGTTGTCTTCTGTTAATTCTTCTGAACTGGTGTTGTCTTGGTTCTCTAGTGCTGCTATAATAGAAAAACCATAAATGGGTGGATTTAACAGACAGAAATTTATTTTTCCAGTTTAGGAGTGTAGAAGCCCAAATTCAGAGTGCTGTCTCTAGGGTCGAGTGAAGGTGCATTGACCTTGGGCTTCAGCTCATCCTCTTGTTCCAAGCCTAATAGAGTAAGCTAGAGTCTTTTTCTGACTCATGAAGCTTCTGACTGTTGAGGTCGATGAAACCAAGATCTATAGATAAAATTACACAATCCCAAAATTGGCAGGCAACATGGAAGACCACTTGTTCAAGTTCAGTAACAATCCCAAGTTTGGCTGGTAACATGGCAGGCCACTGGTTCAAGTCCAGGAACTTGAGATGAAGACTCCAGCAAATGCAGGATCTGAAATGTGCCAAAAGCTGAAGACCTTTTTCAAAACTTCTCCTCATATACTAAAAGCAGATTATACCCTGAAGGAAACTACTCAGCTGCTCACAGCAGATTCCACCAGGGAGGTGATTACAATTTCATCATGGGGAATAACTACATCCAGCTTCCAAACCACTCAAAACCATGGCTAAGCCAAGTTGACACACAACCTTAACTACTGTAGGTTTCTATTGACTCTTAAATTTCTCTAAGATCCATGCTTTGAAAAAAATCCATATATGAGTAGAGCTGCACAATTCAAACAATGTTGTTTAGGGTTAACTCTAATAATGGTCCTGGAACATATTAAGTGAGCCATAAATGTTGTGTTGTTGTTATTATTATTATTACACATTTGCAATAGCTCCAAAGCCCTACCTGCTTCTCAAACAACCAGAGATCTGGGGGAAAGATTCTGTGTTGGTGGAAGTAGCACAATTATATTCAAAGATCAGTCAGCCTCGGTAGAAAATTCTTTTGAGTCTTGAGCAAACATTAGCCTGGAGCATTGCTAGTCTCTATAGAAGGACCAGAAGAAAGATAGCTTGGATCTGTTTAGCTATTTTATCAGACTTGGTTTCTTTGAGGAGATCATGAGGCACAAATATCTATTCTACCCCCTCAAGTCAAATGCTGTATTGTAGAGATCATAGAATAACTGAGACCATTGGGCTAATATTTGTATGATCTATACCACATGGTTACCACTTGAATAAATTACAAACAGGCAAGCACCTAAGAGGGCTACATTTCATGATCCAACACTTATTTGAAGATTCAATTTTACCCTAAATATCATAATGTTTAAGATATTAATTAAACTTATTGTAAACTTATAGTAGTTCATTCTCCTAGGTATATTTTCTGCATCTAGTGGGTAAGCAACCTCTTTCTTTTTTCTTTCTCTCTCTCTCTCAAGAAAAGAATTTGTATTGAGTAGAACAACAAAGCCTGCCTTAGAACTTCATACACATGACTGTTTTTTTAGAGATAAACATGTGGTATAAATATTTAATTTAAGCTATTATAATTTGCTTCAGTTGTTTATAATAATGCTGTAAGATAATGGATGGGTGATTTTAAGAACAGTTATAAAATCACACTTCATTTTCTGCAATGCTGTCATCTGTAGTAAGGTAGATTAAAGCTCCTCTTTTTCAGTGCCTCTCCTCTTATTTCATGCACAAAGAGAGTTCGGAAGCTGTATTAGTCATGGTTCTTCAGAAAATAGAAACAATAAAGTAGTAGATAGATAGGTAGATAGAAAGGTTATCAATAAGTTGATTCTGACTCATAATGACCCGATAGGACAGAATAGAAGTGGTCCATAGGGTTTCCAGGGCTGGGAATCTTTCTCCCACAGAGCAGTTTGAACTGTTATCAGCCAAGTGCTTAACCACTGAGCCACCAAGCCTTCTTAGATATATAGATATACACTTTTTTTTTTTTGAGAGAGTAAAAATCTGGTGAGCCTATTGTGGAGCTAGCAAGTCCAAAATCCTTAGGTCAGGACACTCCATCAGTCTTGTGTCCAAATTGGTGGACTATAAAATGGACTGGGAATTCCAGAAGGGTGACTACTTACAGTCTTTAGGAAAAAATTTCTTTATTGGGAAACCTCTGTTTTTTCGTTCTTAATGCCTTCAACTGATTGGATGAGACCCACCACATTGTGTGGGATAATCTTATTTACTTAAGGTAAACTGATTTAAACACTGCTTTTGTGTGCCTTCAAGTTGTTTCTGACTCATAGCAACCATATAGAACAGAGTAGAACTATCCTATAGGGTTTCCACAGCTATGAATCTTTATGGAAGCAGATCTCCAGGTATTTTCTCCCATAGAGTTGCTGGTGGGTTCAAACCACCAACCTTTTAGTTAACAGCCAAATGCTTCAACCATTATGCTACCAGAGCTCTTTGATTTAAATGTTAATTAAACATAAATTCTCCATAGGAACTTCTAGATTAGTGTTTGACCACACAACTGGGTACCAAAACCAAGTTAACATATACCATTAACTACCACAAGAGCAAAGGAGTCACAGCACTCTCCAGAGAAGTGCTTCCATCCATTGATTGACGTAAGGGATATGGGTGCAGCACAATTTCTGGAAGTTGAAGCTTACCAGGTAGAATTTACAAAAGGCTGTGTTGAAAAACAAAAGGTCTACCACTAGCATTTCCTTCTTCTACTGACTACTAATCCTAATGATCCTCTCTCTTCACCACTGACAGTGTTGAGATCTAAGATTTGGGTGTGACTTTAGGCTAGCATGGGACTTTAAACCCACTTTTATCACTGGCTATAACTATTTCCAGATTAGGCAAAAGGAATTATCTAAATGATTCAGTCCACATCAGTGGAGTCTATCCTTGTAAATGACAGTACCACTTCTGTAGTGATACTGCCTCAGAAACCCAAGGAGGGGTGGCTATGAGTTGGGGACGACTCGACAGCACATAACAACAACATACCATTCAGCAGCAGTTGGTTACCAGGCTACAATTTATACTCATTGTTTCTCCCCTGTACCATCTCCTGCACCCAGAGGATGCATAGTAGTATATCTAGTGAATGGGTAATAAGTATAAGATAGAAACAAGATAATTCTGAGTTCTTTGTTAAATATTATACTCTTAGACTCATCTTATCCTTGGCATTTTATTTAGAGTTTATTCCACATAGACTTTTTTCTAATTCACAGATCAAATGTGTCTTTTTTTTTTTTAAAAAAAGGAAACCTGGATGTTATCTAACAGTCTCCTTAGTAGGGGGCCATCCTCTTAAAACAAATGAACTGAAGTGCCCAAAATTGACCCTTCTCTGTGTTTAGAACTGTCAGTTATACAATACTCCTCACTTACAAGTCATTCTAAATGACTTTTGCTTCACCTTTCTTTGAGGCTCTTATCACGTAGACATAGGTGCTATCAGCTGAGCTATTATGGGGATAACACATTGAGGCTATAATAATTTCTAGTTTCCATTTTCAAAAGAAATTCATTTGGTCAAGTATGTGTTAGCCTTTTTCTTTCACACATAACTTCTCAATTTAAAACTCCTTTAGTTTATCTTAGTATTCTTCCTGCAACCTCTGCACATCCCCAAGCACAATATTTCACAACTACTATAGATAAAGGGAGATTGTATCTTTTTATGATATATTAAAAACACAAAATGTGCTTTCATGTGCATCCACACAGAAAGAGGCTGTCAGTCTGAGAGAAATTCAGATGCAATAGGCTTTGGTACTTATAGAGGCTCCATTGGCTTGAATTATTTTGGGCTATTATAGAGAAAAACCTATTTTCCAAGTGCAGCAATTAATGAATATCTGTGAACAGAGAAAGACTTCATGATACAAAGCAAAGCAAAGCTGGGTAAGTAACAACATTAAAAAGACATTCGTGTGATCCATTGCACACTTTGGACTCATCATTCTGTTGAAGTTCTCCTTTCTACTTAGCTAACCTTTGCAACCATTTTCCCACAATTTCAACTCAATTCCTTTGTTTACCTTCCTGAGTTCTGATTCTGCCATCCTACCTCACACACACACACTCACACACACATACACACACACAGGCACACATGCACGTACACACACACAACACACCTAGTTTTCAGTTCAGAAAATCTCACTTGGTACACATCATAATACACTCTGTTGGGCACTATATAGAACATAAATAAAGGGTAAACTTGTTCTTGAAATATGAACAGTCCTGTGGGGGGAGAAAAAAATTAACTAAATGAACCATTTAGAAAAGAATTAGATGTAATAGAAACAAGAGGCAACATTCATAGACGATAAATGAAATAATCAATAAAGCATTAAGTTAATGTCATTGTTGGCTGCTAATTTGGAAGCACCTTCTTAAAGTTCCTGAACTCAGCATGTAAACAGTAGAGGAAACCTGCCTGAGTCCCTTGTGTATTTATGCACCACAAATTTGAAGTCACAGACTGGTTCATAGTCAATGTTACATTAAAAAAAAAAAAAAAAAAAGTCTCCATGAGTCAGGATGAGGGAAAAGCCTAAATAAAACTGCAGATGCATAATGAAACAGAGTTAAGTAGGGGAGGTACATTAGGGGCCTCTGTTCCTGTGGGGGATGTCAGAAAAACAAGTTAGTTTGCCTTTCCCAAAAATGTTTTCTGTGGATCACTAATCTGGAATCATGTTACAAATTGTTGTCAGTTGTCATTGAACCAGTCCCTAACTCATGGCAACCCTATGCACAATGGATTGAAATGCTGCCTGTCCATGAGGTACATTGTATGACAATGAAGCCCAGATCTCCCAGTCCTGGAAGGTGAGAATTCTGCTATTGATCCAGTACTGACTCCACCATTCTATTGTATTCCATGTCCCTCCTAAAATTCACTATGCTAAGGAGTCTGAGAACTTTAAATTAAGTTGATAACTTTGGTTCAACCTATCCTATATTATTTTAAAAATACAGGGCCTAATAACCCTTATCATAAAATTTCTACTTTTAAAAATCTATTGTCCAGTAAAAATATTATGAAAATTAGAACAATGTCAGATATAATGCCAGTAGATGAGCCCCTCAGGTTGAAAATATTCTAATATGACTGGGGAAGAGCTGCCTCCTCAAAGCAGAATTGATGTTAATGACATAGATGGAGTAAAGCTTTTAAGACTTTTATTTGCTGATGTGGTACGACTCAAAATGAGAAGAAACAACTGCAAACATCCATTAATAATTGGAACATGAAATGTATGCTGTATGAATTTTGGAAGTCCTCAGATACGAAATGCAAAACATAAAGATCTTTCTTTGGTATTAGTGGGCTGAAATATACTATTATTGGGTATTTTGAATTGGACAGTCATAACAGTTACTATGCCTGGAATGACAAACTGAAGAGGAACACCATCACATTCATCATCAAGGGGAACATATGAAGATCTATTCTGAAGTGTAATACTGTCAGTAATAGGCTAATATCCATACACACACAAGGAAGAGCAGTTAATATGGACAAGGACAACCAGCTAATAAGGCTATTATTCAAATTTAGCACCCAAATGAAAGATAAACAAAATGATTTTTTTTTTTTTTACCAACTTCTGCAGTCTGAAACTGATCAAATATGTAACAACTATGATACATTGATAACTACTGGTGACTGGAACATAGAAAATGGAAACGAAGAAGGATCAGTAGTTGGAAAATATGACCTTGATGATGTAAATGATGCCAGAGATCCATGATAAAATTCTGCAAGACCAATGACTTATTCATTGCAAATATCTTTTTCAACAACATAAACAGCAACAATACACATGGATTTCAATAGATGGAGTACACAGGACTCAAATTAAATATATCAGTGGAAAAACATGATGGAGAAGCTCAATATTATAAGCCAAAACAAAGCCAGGGGCTGAAAGCAGGACAAGCCATCAATTACTAAGAAGCAAGTCCAGGTCAAAGCTTGAAGAAAATTAAAATAAGTCCATGAGAGCCAGAGTTCAAACTTAAGTATATACCACCTGAGTTTAGAGACCACCTCCAGGTTAGATTTGACACATTGAACAATAATGACAGAAGACTAGATGGATTGTAGGATGGCTTCAAGGACATTATATCTGAAGAAAGCAAAAAGACATTAAAAATACAGGAAAGGAAGAAAGTAATAAAATGGATGTTGGAAGGGACTCTGAAATTTGCTTTTGACCATAAAGTAGCTGAAAAGAAAGGAAGAAATAATGAAATAAAAGAGCTGAACTGAAGAGCAGCTTGGGAAGACAATATAAAGTATTATAATGATATTTGCAAAGACCTGGAGTTAGAAAACTTAATGGAAGAACTGGCTTGGCATTTCTCAAGCTGATAGAACTAAATAAAAAAGTCAAGCTTCCCTCAATTTGGAATTTTAAAAGATTCTGTGGACAAAATGTTGAAAGATACCGGAAGCAAAGGGAAGATGGAAAGAATACACAGAGAACCAAAACAATGGGTCTACATTCAGCTATTTCAGGAGGTAGCATATGATCAAGAACCAAAGATATTGAAGGAAGAAGTCCAAGCTGCATTGTAAACCAAGGTAAAATCCAAGGTTACAGGAATTGACTGAAGACCAATTGAGATATTTCAACAAATGGATGCCATGCTGGAAGCACTAACTCATCTATGCCAAGAAATTCAGGAGACAGGTACCCGACCATTCATATGAAAGATGTCCGTATTTGTGCCCACTCCAAGGAAAAATTATCCAATAGAATGTGGAGATTATCAAACAATATCATTAATATCACACACAAGCTAAGATTTGCTGAAGATGATACAAAAATGGATGCAGTAGTATATCAACAAGGAACTGTCAGAAATTCAAACCAGATCCATAACAAGATGTGGAAAGAGCAATATCATTACTGATGTCAGATATATCTTGCTTGAAGGCAAAGAATACCAGATAGATGTTTACCTGTATTTTATTCATGATAGAAAGGCATTCAACTATGTAGATCACAACAAATTATGGATAACATTGAAAGCAATAAGAATTACAGAACAGTTAATAGCACTCATGAGGAGGAACATATACATAGGTGAAGAGACAGTCATTTTAACAGAATAGTGTGCATCAGGGTTGAATCTTTTCAGTGCACTTATTCAGTCTGTATATTGAACAAGTAATCTGAGAAGCTGTACTATATGAGGAAGAGTGTAGCATAGGGAGTAGAGGAAGACTCAGTAACAACCTGCGATATGCAGATGACACCACCTTGTTTGCTGAAAGCAAAGAAGACTTGAAGCACTTACTGATGTAAATTAGAAATGAGAATGGCCAGACTTCATCTCTCATAGTTTGGTCACGTTATCAGGAAGGACCAGTCCCTGGAGAAGGACATCATGAAGGCTCAGTGGGAAATAAGAAGACCTTCAACGAGATGGTTGACACAGTGGCTACAACAATGGGCTCAAATATAGCAATGATTGTAAGGATAGTGAAGAACAGGCTGTGTTTTATTCTGTTGCACAGAGGGTCCCTATGAATCAGAGCTGACTTGACAGCACTTAACAGCAACAATATCACATAACTCATTTTCTATAGGATACACTTTAGGCCATGCTGATATATGCCAAATAGAATATCAAGGACCTATAATGTCACTGAGGGGGTGATTTTTTTTTTTTTTTTTAACAGGAAAATTTTTGAGTAAGAGGTTTAAGTAATTCAGTTTAGTAATAAGAAAACTGTTCTTGGTAAATTAGATGAGGCAAATGTATTGCAAATCAGGAGACCAGTAAGGAGATAATCGCAATGGTCAAATTTTGGGAGTAATTGGATTAGGGTGGTGGCCTTGATAATAGGAAAGAAGAGAGATGCACCAGTGATGTGGGTGGGCAAGATAAATAACACTGAAAATTTATCCTAAAAAAATAAAAATAGAAATAGCAGAAACTAGATATCTGTATGCTTGATTGCCTGAGCTAGCAGCCATATAATTAATTCCGTGTAAAAGTAATTGTGTCTTTTCTAGAAGAAGTGGAAGGGAATTATACAGCATATTTCAATGTAGAATAGAACTTTTAAATAGAGATAAACAAAAAAATAACAAAGTCATTACTGTCCAGTCTATTTTGACTCACAGCGACCCTTCCTTGGGTTTTCGATTTGGTATCACTGAGGAAGTAGATTGCTCAAGCTTCCTTCCGAGCAGTGGCTGGTGGGTTTGAAATGCCAGCCTTCTGGTTAGCAGTCAAATGCCTTAGGCACTACACCACCAGAGAGCCTTTAAACAGAGATATGATGTGATTTTTCTGCAAGAGGGATACACATAAACAGAACTCTTAACTGAGAAAGTTCTAATGCTCTCTTATAATGGACACTATTTAATGAGATGTGTTGGGATTTTTAAGAATCAGAGAAGGGTGGTTATGGACTTCAAATACAAAAAGAAATCTTGTAAGACTTCTTGTTTCCTGGATAATGATGAGGGCTAGTCTTAGCAGATATTGAAATAAGTAATAAAACTACAATAATAGAAGCAGCACACTACCAACCAGAAATAGATTAATCACCAATGGACCAGAATAAACAGCTCAGAAATTGCATCATATAGGAATTAAGCATATGATAAAGCTGACACATAAAATTGGGAGAGGAAAAAGATAATTCAATAAAGCATTTTGTAATGATTAGTTATTTTGTAGAAAAAATAATGCTAGATCCTTACGATTATTGTCCTAAGATCAAAATAAATTTCAGTTAAATAATACTTAAATAGTTAAAAACCTGGTAAAAAAGGAAAAACTAGATAAAACATGGGCAATTTACAATGCTTAGATAATTTTGGATGGTGGAATCCTTTTTTAAAAACAGGAAAAAAAAACACTAGGATATGTTGTTGTTGTTGTTATGTGCCGTCGAGTTGGCCCCGACTCATAGCGACCCCTCCTTGGGTTTCCGAGGCAGTATCACTACGGAAGTAGGGTTGCCCAACCTTCCTTCACACTAGGATATATAGTGCTCAAAACATGACTGCTTTAAAAAAAGTATTTTTTTGTTTGTTTGTTTGCTTTACAAATCTCTGTTTTACAAAAAAATCGAAAATAAAGAGATAGGAAGAAAGAGGGATTTGACATAGTTTCTTTTTTATTCCTGGTACAAATTACAAATGACCCCACAGGTGATACAATGATGATAAATAAGTTATACTCTGAGCAAATAAGTACTTGGATTCTTTCTCCTCTCTGAATTCCACAGTAGACCCCGTCAGTGAAGATCTTCTATTTGGGGATGATGTAAGCTGAAACATTAACTGAAGTCTAGTAAACAGAAATTTTTCAACAGTAAACAGAAATTTTCACCTGGAATGGGAAACTCTTGTATTTGCCTTGTTTCAGTAGGGATTTTAAAACAAGACAACTACAACAACAACAACAAAAGAAAAAAACCCCTTCTTTCTCAGAGCTCCATCCTTTAACAGCTATTGTTGCTGCTGTTAATTTGGTGTTTTAGGGGACCTCTGGTAGTATAGTGCCTAAGGCACTTGACTGCTAACCAGAAGGCTGGCGGTTCAAGCCCACCAGCCACTCCTCGGAAGGAAGGTTGGGCAATCCTACTTCCGTAGTGATACTCCCTCGGAAACCCAAGGAGGAGTCGCTATGAGTCGGGGCCGACTAGACGGCAAATAACAACATCAACAACAACAGATATAAGCTTCTATCCAGGAACTATCATAGTTCTCTCTGCCTTGCCTTTTCCTAACATCCTTAAATTATTGTTGTTTTGTTGTTATTTGCAATTGATTAGCTCATTCTTTTTGTGTCATTATTTTTGTAATTTATAAAAGTGAACTATTATAGATATCTAATACAAATATTACTGATGAAGATTGAAGAATACAGTCTGCAGTATGGATTACATCTCAATATAAAGAAAAAAATCCTCATAACTGGACCTATAAGCAGCATCACGATAAATGGAGAAAAGATTGAACTTGTCAAAGACTTCACATTGTTTGGTTCTACAATCAATGTCAATAGAAGCAGCAGTCAGGACTTCAGATGACTATAGCACTGGGCAAGTTGGCTGCAAGGGTCCTCTTTCAAGTGCTGAGGAACAAGGATGTCTCCTTGAGGACTAAGGTGCGTCTGACACAAGCTATGATATTTTCAGTCGCCTGGTATGGATGCGAGAGCTGGACAATGAATAAGGAAGATCAAAGAAGAATTAATGCTTTTGAGTTGTGGTGCTGGCGAAGAAAGCTGAAAGTACCGTGGACTGCTAAATGAACTAACCAATCTGTCCTGGAGGAAGTGCAGTCCGAATGCTTCTTGGAAGCAGGAATAGCCAGACTTGGTCTCACCTACTTTGGTCATGTTGTCAGAAGGCACCATTCCCTGGAGAAGTTGTCATGCTTGGTAAGGTGGAGGGTCAACGAAAGAGGGGAAGACGCTCAACGAGATGGATTGGCACAGCGGCTGTGACGATGGCCTCAAGTATAGTAAGGATCATGGAGCTGACGTGGGACGGGTGGTGTTTCATTCTGCTGTGCTGTAGGGTGGCTATGAGTCGGACACGACTGACGGCACCTAACAACAATACAAATCTATTTATACTGTATAATTCTCCCTACAATCAGCTACATTCGTACTTATAAATACATATACACAAACATCTTAAACCGGAGTGGGAATTACATAAAAAAGTTGTGAACACAACAGGCGGCTATGGACTTTAGCAGAGAGCTGAGAATTTACTGCCAAACGTTTTCTACCACACAAAAATCTAATTTGGGCAATCTCTTCTAGCTTCAGCCTTATTTCTATAAACATGCTACGAAAAAAATTATATAAATATAATAGTACCTTAAAACTTAATTGTTTTTATGAATATTAAAATTATCTGTGTTAGGCATTAAGCAAAATGCTTAGCATATATGAAGAGCTTAGTCAATATTGTATACTGTTAGTTTATTTCCCATGATTACTATCTTCCAAGCATATTTACCCAATGAATTATGAAAAATTTATTAGTATAAAGTCTTTACATCAATGAAATAGTGTTACTGTGAGATCTATTGCATAGAAAAATACTTTTCAAATTATTTACCCACTATACAGTTAGAGAATGGTTTTAATAATCAATGTTTTTTAAAATTTAATAATGATTATTTTTACCAGGATAAAATAGATTTCTTTTTTTCTGGAAGGATCAGAAAACAATGGAACTTCTAAATGGACAATTAAAGTCTAAATATATAACACTCCTGTATAATTTGTCTTAAAAATACAGTAATGGATTTTTGTCTTGCCATCATTAAACAGTTTTGTTTAATTAAAAATGGTTTGATTTATAATCCTCAATGTTAAACAATCATTAACTTGCTATGACTGATGACTGATTTCTAAGCACATGATTGCCCTTTTAATATATATCATGGTACAGACAACTGAAGATGATTTCTATACAAATGAAATTCAAATTTGCTACTCTGCTATAGGAAAAGGAGCTTAGAATACATGCAGTTATACTCTCCCCATGGCCCTTGTTTCCCATCTGTCTTTCTTCATGTATTTCTGTATTTTTCTCAATCTTCATGACTCAGCTTGAAAGCCAGGAAACACTCTTCTTTTTTTAAAAAAAAAAAAGTTTTTAATTAATAGTCTTAAAACAAAAAATGGTGTAGGGACTTCCAAGAATATATAACTATGTTCCTCCATATTCCTTATACTTTCTTCCGATGGAACACTGGAATCTTGAGATATTTTGTTGACATTTGACCTTACAGTTTAATTCTCTGGTAGGGAAAGTTCTGAGGAAAAAAAGAAGTCCATGAGGTTTTGAGCAAGTTCAATCTTCCTTTATTGCCTGATTGGCTTTCTTCCTTTTAAGTATCTTTAAGTTCTGGTGGTGTAGTGCCTAAGGCATTTGACTGCTAATCAGAAGGCTGGTGGTTCAAATCCACCAGCCCCTCCTTGGAAGGAAGATTGGACAATCTACTTCCATCAAGATATAGCCTTGGGGTCTTTATGAGTCAGATTCAACTCCAAAGAAGGTAGTTTAAGTTCCTTTTAAATGACTTCCAAGTATCCCATGGCCCATGTGCTTCATAGCCTGACTTTGTGGGAATTTTGGTCAATGTATTTCTTACTGCCCTTGGTTTAATAAATTTTACTGTCCAGTGAAAAGTGAAAATGCAGGACTTCTTATTCAAAAAGCATGAAAAAAGGGTAGCTATTAGGTACTAAAAGATAAAGCTTTTATCTTTTACCCAAAATCTCCGGACTTGAATGGTGTTTTTTATTTGCCATTTGCTGTTGTTTTAAGTAAAGAAAAATTATGATTTTATATTAGTAGCATACATTTCCCTGTTCATCTTTATCTTGTACAATTTGTTTTAAAAGCAATGTAAGAGCATTTAAGTCATACATGTAATCCCCAGAATCACTCAAGTAGTCTTTGCTACTTATACATGCATTTGTAATTTTTTCCTACGAAAAACATTGAGAATAGTGAACAATATTAACTGACCTCATTTCATTTTAATTCTTCACAAGCACACATAGAATTTTAATTCTACCAGCACTCTCTACCTTCAGCTTGCTAGTGAGTAAGAACAAAAGAAAAGGAAAACCAACTATGGGTTGTTCTATCTTGTCAATGCTTTCTTCTCATGATTTAGAAGTGATTGGCTAATATAAGGAAATAATATGATTGAAAAAGGACATAATAGTCTTATTTGTTTTTTTAAACACCATATGATTGTCTTTTTTCTGTATTGGAAGATAAGTTCTGATTCCAACAGAACATCAGCCTCTTGAGGTAATGGCACTCCCTCCCTCCCTATTCATTCACTCATAGAACTAATGTACTTAACTTGTGCTCCCTTTGAGGATGGCTGAACTCCTATGTATTGTATGCCCACTGGAATTCTGTGTTCACAGGGCATCGCCAATCCTACATGTAAATCAGGTGACAAGGAACAGTGGACACATCTAGTGCATATGTCATCTTTGTTCATGCATATTCTCCATTATCCCATCTGACTTCACTTACAAAACACAAGTTCAAAGATAAAATTACTGAGAATGTCAAGACAGTGATAGCAAACTGTTAAGTCAACCATGGGGTCCTTCTATTCTCAGGGTCTTGTGTGACTGTCCAGGTTGTCTGGCCATGAAGCTGACCTTGTCTCTTATTTACCTTCTAAGGCTTATGATAAATGTTACCCCTCAATGATTTTCCAGAGTTACTGTCTTTTCTTTGTTGCTGTTAGTTTTGTGAAGTTGATTCCAATTCATAGTGACCTCATGTGTACAGAGTAGAAACACTCCATATAAGGTTTTAAGGCTGTAACCTTGTGAAAGCAGGTTACCAAGCCTGTCATCTGAGGCACTGTGGGTGGCTTTGAAGCCCTTTTGGCTAACAGTCGAGCACCATGTGGGTTTATACTACCTAGGGACTCCTCTCTTTGCTTTTTCTTTTCCTCTCTTTTCTTTATTCCCATTTAAATACATATATGCTACTATGAGATTGTATAGCATTTTGTATTATAGTTGATATTTTATTTGTTTGCTGTATCATCTTTGAATTAGATTGTTAATTACTTCATCTTTGCATTTGGTCATATTTTTTGTATATCATAGATATCATAGAAATGTAGTACATTTTATATGCTTAAAATTATTGAATTAATGGATAACTATACTAATGAAAGGATTAATGAAGTTTTAAAGTAAATAAAACATGATCTTAATTAGAGTTTATACTCCTAATTATAAAATAAAAGTTTTTAAAGTGACTTTAAATAATGTCAATGTGGTAGTAAATGCATTTTGAGATTATGGAGTATTTCTAGTATGCTGAAAAATTGCATGAAAGTGGTGTCATCCTAACATCATACATCTCTGTAATGTACATTAAAAACTACCACTGATGTATTGCATTCTGGGAACCATGTCCTTTGATAGGTGCTTGACAAGGATGATCTCAATCAATTTTCCTTGAAATACTGTGAAATATATATAATGACCCCAATGGGTCGTTACATGTATTTCAGATGAACTGAAAAGCTATTCATAGAAAGTGGCTTGTCCTAGGTCACATAGATACTGAAGGATAATATACTCAGGCTGAGAGTAAGTACTTTTGAATCCAAGCCCCATAGGAATTTCATCAAATGTTAGCAGCATCACAATACCTCGTTGTTATCTGAAACATATCAGGAAAAAAAAAAAATCTTGTTTTTATCCCCTATAATGTGCTCTGCTATTGCCTGTTCATCACTTTTATTTTCTGTTCCATTACATTCTTTAAAAAATGTGTATATTAACCCCTTTTGGCACATAATAACCCATTAATGAGTCTTGACCCGAGTTTGAAAATACATAGGCCTGGACTGTGTACCTAGAGCTGCTCTGGCCTGGACTGGAATGCTTTTTCTTTATCCTTATTCTAAATGTTACTCCTTGGAGTAACTTGGCTCAAGTTCTTCCTCTCCATAAAGACTTTCATAAATGCTGACCCTTAATGATCTCTTTTCTTTGTCTGACTCATGTTGTAATTTAGTCAGAAACTTAGTAGACATGCAACACTTGATTAACATATTTATTTACTCACAATTTTTGAAAGCCTACTATATGTCAGAAATAGTTTCTTGTACTTGGGAGACACTGGTAAGGAAACAGTTAAATACTTCAACCCTTGTAATGTTCCATTGAGCTTTTATCTTTTTGTTTTGTTTTGTTTTCTAGTTTCTTTCTGGGGTGTTTGAAGTGAGGATCTTTATTTCTCTAGACTGAAGTTTCCTATAAAGAAGTGAGTATTTTATTTTTTTCTGAGGTAGTGCTTTGAATTTTAAAACAGCTCTGACCATTTAGTAAATACTTGGCTAGGTAACTGGCCTTTTGTTAACTGAAAGGGACTCAAATATTGGTGGAGAAGGTTAATTTTAGATGCTGCATAGATCTCCATAACAATAACTAATGATAGTAACTTTTTCTATAGTGTAACAAATTTTTCAACCTTTACCATGTACTGTGAACATTGCGTATGATTTTACTTAATTTTATAATAATCCAATGAAATAAATATTAATCTCAATTTAAATGTCAAGCTTTCAGTGGTTGATTTACTTGTCCCGGTTTAAACACTTCTTAAATAGCAACCAAGTCAAAAAACCAAACTCATTGGTGTTGTGTCGGATCCGACTCTTAGTGACCCCTCCTTGGGTTTCGGAGGCCTTATCACTTTGGAAGTAGATTGCCCAACCTTTAAAACTTAGGTATTTACAATTCCAAGAGCATGCTGTTTACCAAAACACAAATAACAACTTTTCAGCTAAGAAGCAACAAGTTGACGAGGACAAGAACTGAAGTCAGTAGCATAAAATTCATTTATTCATTACATAGCTGGGTATTACTCAATGGCTCATTATAATTGGTAACTTCATGGAAGACTGAACAGTCTTAATGCTTCTCACACTGGATGCTCGATGGATACTAAATTAGCTAGATATAAAGATACATATATGCATATAACCAAGAAAACATTCAATGAACAGACTCCTTATGTAACCTATTCTCTATCTATTTAAAATTCAGTCAACAGTCTAAACCTCCAGGTTTCTACTACGGGGCTTTAAATTCTACAGCTGCAGTGTAAATGAAATGTCACCATACGAGGTCAGAGGGTTTTTTTGTTTTTTGTTTGTTTCTTTTTTGGTATAGTATTCAACAGTGATCCAGAGTAATCCATGGCTGTGCATTGTCACATTAGTGACATATTTTCCTGTTGGAAATTTAAAAGTGTAGAATCTTCCCCTGGAAGGAAACTTGAAGTTCATATGAAGAGAGAGGCAGTGTGCTGTTTTGGAAATAAATAAGTTCTGGGGCCAATCAGAAATGGTTGTTTTTAGGTGCTGTTGAGTCAGTTCTGACTCATCGTGAGTGACCCTTTTACAACAGAACGAAACACCGACCAGTCCTTTGCCATCTTCACAATATTTGTCATGCTTGATCTCATCATTCAAGACTGTGTTAATCCCTCTTGTTGAGGGTCTTCCCCTTTTCCACTGGGGCTCCACTTTGCCAAGCACGATTTCCTTCTCCAGGGACTAGTCCAAGCAAAGAATCTGAGAAATGTGGCCATTCTCACTTCAAAGGAACATTCAAAGGAGTACTTCTTCCAAGACAGATTTGTTTATTCTTCTGGTAGTCCATGGCATTTTTCATACTCTTCACCAACACCACAATTCAAATATATCAATTCTTCTCTTTCTTACTCATTGTCAAACTTTCACATGCTCATGAGGCTATTGAAAACACTGTGGATTGTGTCAGGTGTACCTTAGTCACATAAGTAATTTCTTTTCTCTTCAAAACTTTAAAGAGGTCTTTTGAAGCAGATCTTTCCAGTGTACTATACCATCTCATTTCTTGACTGCTGCTTCTATGGGTATTGATTGTTGATCCAAATAAAATGAAATCCCTGACAACTTCAATCTTCTCTCTGTTTATCATGGTGTTCATTATTCATCCAGTTGTGAGGATTTTTGTTTTATTTATGTTGAGGTGTAATACATACTGAAGGCTTTCGTCTTTGACCTTCATTAATAAGTGCTTCAAGTCTTCTTCATTTTCAGCAAGCAAGGTCAGACATACCTAGATTCAATTCTAATCTCAGCCATTTTTGGCTGAATGGCTTTGTTTAACTCTCATAGCCTTATGTTTACTTGTAATCATGGTCAATGAAGTAGAAATAATACCCATGATCTTAATAATATAAATCATTTGTGAAAAGTGTCTGCACATATTAAGTATTCAATAAATGGCAAACACTACTATATGTCCACTCACCCTCATTCTACCTAGACATCCTACCCACTTTTCTGACTAGACAACTTGTTTTCATTCTTCGCAGCCCAACACCACTGTCCACTCCCCTTTGACTAGCAGTCCTAGTCACTCAGGAGAGTCTGATGGTCCTCCTTCTATGTTGAAACAAGACTTCTTACCTGTCTCATAACCATGGTACTTACCACACAATTAGTCAGATGTGTTTATCTTTCTCACCATCCTCACAAGGCTGTCAGCTCTGAAGGGAAGAACAATGTCTGATTTGTATTTTTATCTGTACCTAACACAGTTCCTCTGGAATGAATGAATAATGAATGAATGAATGAGAAAACAGGTACCTAAAGGCAGCAAATAGGTTCAGGAATCACTCAGAGTTAGCAGAGGAAAATCTATCCCTTATATTTAAGTCTTCTGTTATATTCACTATCAGAAAGCATCACTTCTAGTAAATAGCAAACAACAATTATACTTAGAAAAGAAACTAATACTAAATAAAATTTTGTGTTTAATTTCCTGGTGATTATTTTACTATTGGTTTTTAGTTATGGGCTTTGGATGATACAAAACATTTTTAAGCAGCTGGTGGATAAATGTCAGATTATTGCTTCAAGGCTGTCACTGGAGGTCTAGGACTCCACTCTGTCAATAAATTTTAGCATCACAAAAGGAACTCTGATAGAGTAGTGCCTAAGACATCTGACTGCTAACCAGAAGGTTGACAGTTCAAACCTACCAGACAGTCCCTGGAAGGAACACTGGGCAATCTACTTCCATAAAGCTTTATGGCCTGGGAAAACCACAGGGAGTTGCTATCAGTAAGAATTGACTCTGATGGCAGTGAGTTTTTTTTTTTTTTTTATGGATCCCACACCCCACACCTAGATATCATTGCCATTTCTAAAACTAAACAACAGGTAAGCCCTGGAAAAATCTGATGATTGACCTTCTATGATAGGTTACCTGAGTATATTTATGAATTTTAACTAGGAAAACAATTGATTACTTTAAAGAAACTCTGAAAAGTCACAGGATCATAGAGCTGTAAGGGATCTTAAGATCATCTAGGCAGGTTTAGTCATTTTGGATCTGAGAAAACTGTGCATTAGAGATGTTCAGTAACTTGCCAAAGTACAATAATGTTAGATGTCTGGGTAACAGTTAACTGCTACTGAGAGCCATTCACTGGGCTAGTTGTTTCACAATCTTATGCACTTTATTAACTAAGGTGCATTCTTTTCCTTACAACCTGTTTCTGTCAAATTGACTTCAACTCATGGCAACCCCTGTATATGAGTAGAAATGTGCTCCATAGGGTTTTTAGTCATTGATATTTTGGAAGAAGATGGCCAGGCCTTTTTTCAGAGGTGCCTTGGAAGGACTTGAACCTCTAACCTTTCCATTTTCAGCTGAACATGTTAACAGGGCAACCCAGTGATTCTTTATTAAAATAAACAAGCAAACACTGCCATCAAGTCAATTCTGACTCATAGTGACCCCCTTTGGGTTTCCAAGGTGGTAAATCTTTACAGAAGTAGATTGCCCAGTCTTCCTTCCATGGAGTGGCTGGTAGGTTTGAACTGCCAACCCTCTGGTTAGCCTTAGGCACTATGTCAATAGAGTGTCTTAGTTATTGTCTATAGAAACTCATATTGCACATAGTACTTTATTTAACCTTCATAATACCTTCAAATGTATGGGGAACTCTGATTCTTATTATAGATAGAGAGAGAGGAATACCCAGGCTGCATCTTTTACTCTGTATCAGAGGAAAGTACTGGTAAAAACCATACATGTAGCAGGTGTCTGAATCTCAAAGCAGATTGTTTTACTTCATCTCACTTCCCTATTCACATTACTTCAAACTAATATGGCTGTTAAAATAACTGTCAGTAAAAACAAATAATGTTTTGTTTTTCTGAAAATAAGATATAATAATATGTTAATATTCTTAGCAGTTAAATAAGAAAGGAGGGGAATATCTTTATAAAAGAAGATATTCCACTCCATGACAACAGTGGATAATAAGTTTGCATACTAGAAAGCATCACATGATAAACTGACTGCAGTTCAACAGGCTGTGGAGAAGACAGGGCTGCATGCAAAATAAGTAAATTTATGAATATTTATGCTATTAATAATTGTCTGCTTCCCTCTGACTTCATGGCTTCTGCCAAGTCTCGTTCATAACACTAACTTACACTGCCCAGAGGTTGGGAAGAAGACTAAGATTAAAAAAATGTTGTTGTTGTTGTT
>NW_006921734.1:3638174-3640079 GCF_000298275.1 Orycteropus afer afer
GTGTACATATGACTGATGGCTGTGATTAGGGGAGGTTCATATTGTAGTATAAATCACAATAATCTTCATTTTTTCCTTTTTTAATCTTGAACTTTGTTCTGGATTGAATTGTGTACCCCATAAAGATATGTTGCAGTCCTAACCCTTAATATCTGTGTAGTAAGCATCAAGTCATACTGGAGTAGACTGTGTCCAAATCCAATCTGAATGGCGTTCTGTAAAACAGAAGAAGAGACACCAAGAGAAGACAGCCATGTGCCAAAGGAGGCAGTGTTGGAATTACATGACAGCTACCAGCAAGGGATTGCCTGGTCCAAACAGAATCTGAGAATGGCCAATATAATAGCACCAAAGAAAAGGAAGGCATGGAGAGGTACAGAAAACAAAGGTAAACACTTCTGCATACATAATACTGCCTTATCAGTAATAACAAATATTAATCTATGGGTGGATACATGTAGGCTAAATGATCAGGTGTGGATAGGCAAAAGGAAATATACCCATGTCCATATATAAATTTTGTTGTTGTTGTTGTTATTTGCTGTCGAGTCGGCCCCGACTCATAGCGACCCCTCCTTGGGTTTCCGAGGCAGTATCACTACGGAAGTAGGATTGCCCAACCTTCCTTCCGAGGAGTGGCTGGTGGGTTTGAACCGCCAGCCTTCTGGTTAGCAGTCAAGTGCCTTAGGCACTATGTTACCAGAGCTCCTATATATAAATTTAGCAGATGATATTTATACATGCATATTTGTATGTTCTATGAAGACTGTCTATATATATTAAAGCTAACAGGGAGCAAAGATCTTAGCCATAGGCAAAGACCTTGAAGGAATGAGTCTCTGGGCTTGTGGGCTCAGGAACATGGTCATGGGGTACAACCAGCTCAATTGACATAATATACTGCACAAAAACATTGTTCTACATCCTACTTTGGTAGCAAATGGGGTCTTAAAAGGAGCTCCAGTAAAGCATTTGGCTGCTAATCAGAAGGTCAGTGGTTCAAACCCACCTGGTGCTCCATGAGAGGAAGATGAGGCAATCTACTCAGTAAAGACTTACAGCCTTGGAAACTCAATGGGGCTGCTATCAGTTAGAATCAACTCAATGGCAGTGGATTTGGTTTGTTTTTTGTGGGTGTTAAAACCTTGTGAATGGTCAACTAAAATGCAACAATTGGTCTCTCCTCATCCAGAGCAAAGAAGAATGAAAGAAATCAAAAGATAAGAAAATAGTCCAAGGGACTGGTGGACCATGTGAATCTCAGCCTACATGACCCCGAAGCCAGAAGAATTAGATGGTGCCCAACTACCACTGGTAACCATTTGAAAAGAGTTAAAAATAGGATAGAATGGGAGAAAAATATGGAACAACAACAACAACAAAAAGACTAGGCTCATTAATCTGAAAGAGACTAGAAGAACACTCAAGACTATGAACACTTGTCACACCTTGGGCCTGGAACTGAGCTCATACCCATGACTTCCAGTCAAATAATAGACAGGTCTACAAGGTGAACAACTACACCATGTAGGTAAACTCTTTAGAACCATCGACCACCAGAGATCAAAAGGGCATCATTCACACAGGGAGATAGCTCAGAAGGCAGGAATGATTAGAAAAGAAGGACACAGGGAAAAGGTAACCACAGAGAGGAAGTGGGAAGAGTGCTGTTACATTGTGAAGATTATAATCAATGTCATGAAACAAAATGTATATGAATAATTGCATGGAAAATATATTTGCTCTGTAAACTTTCACCCAAATCATCCTTAAAAAAGGGATCATCCCCTGGAATCTAATATTTTCCAGACATACTATATCAGTGCAAGAACAAAACAAAAATTACAATAAATATCTTTATTAAAATAATATCATATATTGTTAAAACCAAACAGTACCAAAAAC
>NW_006921734.1:3645244-3661582 GCF_000298275.1 Orycteropus afer afer
TCTCTCTCTATAAATATATATATATATACTTTGCTGGTTTTTGTGTTTCTCTAGAGAACCCAATCCAACACATATACCTAGTAATGGAATTCCAATCCTAGCTTTTTAAGGAATCACCATTTCTACAGTGCTTGTATCATTTTACAGTCCCAGCAGCAGTGTATGAGAGTCCCAATCTCTCCACATCCTCACCAGCATTTGTTATTTTCTGTCTTGTTGACTTTTCCATTAATGCTGGGATGAGATGGTATCTCATTGTTGTTTTGATTTGTATCTCTCTTAGGAATTCTGGTGGCCTGCCTTCTGGTTAGCAATCAAATGATGTAAATTGTGTGTTAAAGTCTCCTACTATGACTGTGGAGTGATCCATTTGCCTTTTCAGTTCTGTTAGTGGCTGATTTATGTATTTTGGGACTCTTTCATTGGGTGCATAGATATTTATTATTGTTATGTCCTCTTGTTCAATTGATCCATTAATCATTATATAATGTTCTTCCTTGTCTCTTATGGTGGTTTTTGTCTTAAAGTCAATTTGATCAGAAATTAGTATTGCCACTCCTGCTCATTTATGGTTGCCATTTGCTTGATATATCTTTTTCTAACTTTTGATTTTTCGTCTATTTTTGTCTTTGTCTCTACAGTGTGTCTCTTGTAGACATCATATTGATGGTTTATGTTTTCTTAACCAGTCTGAAAATCTCTGTCTCTTGAGTGGTGCATTTAATCTATTGACATCTAGTGTAATTAGATGAATTTGAATAAAAGTATGAATTTGTTGCTATCACTTGGTTATGTGCTTTTTCATGGTGTTGCTGATTTCTTTGTTCCATTTAGTTTTTTATAATGAGCTCATTTTGTTTATGAATTGTGTTATCATTTCCTCTGTTGCTATTGTTTTATTATTTGCTAAATATTTGTGTTGGTCCCCTTTTTTATTTTCATGTGATGGTTTATCATTTTTCTTTGAAGTTATCCTGTGGTTTCTAATTTTCTTCCCAAGTTTAGAACAGTCCATTCTATCTTGCAGTTATCTCAACTTCCCTACCATTTAGAAATTCTGTAACTACACATTTTTTTCTCTCTTTTTGGGTTTGTAGTTGTCATCATTTGCCTATTGGTATTTCCTGTTTACAATCTTGTAGACTTATTTACTTTGGATACTTCCATAATTGGGTTGGTTTCTGGGTTATGTCATCATGGTCGGTTGTTGTTTGCTGTTGTTGCTTCTCTGTCCAAAGGACTCCCTTTAGCATCTCTTGTAAGGTTGGTCTAGTTTTAACAAATTCCCTTAATTTCTGCTTTTCTGGAAATGTCCTAATTTCACCATCATATTTGAGGAACAATTTTACTGGGTATATAATTCTTGGTTGGAAATTTTTCTCTTTCAGGGTTTTATATATACCATCCCATTGTCTTCTTGCTTGCATGGTTTCTGCCGAGAAATACATGATTAGTCTTATTGGTTGCCCCTTGTAAGTATCTTTTTCGTTTTCCTGTGCTGCTTTCAGGACTTTTTCTTTGTCTTTGGTTTTGATGAGTTTGACGATGACATGTCTTGGTGATTTTCTTTTGGGGTCTATTCTGTTTGGGGTTCATTGGACTTCTTGAATGAATATATTCTAATCTTTCATCATACCAGGGGAATTATCTTCCAACAAATTTTTAACAATTTTCTTTGTGGTTTTATTTTTCTTTTCCTGTTCTGGAACTCTGATTACACATGGGTTATTCCTTTTGATGGTATCACACATAAACCTTAGACTTTCTTCATTTTGATTTGCTCTTTTTTCTGTTTGATCCCTTTCCAAAGAACTATGGCAGCATTTCTCTTCAAACTCACTAATTCTGTCTTCCATTGATTTGATTCTACTCTTTTATGCTTTCAATGTGTTATCTAGTTCTGAAAATTTAGTATTAATCTTCTGGATTTCTATTTGTAGATTTTGTATCATTTCTAATTTTTCATTTATGTTGTCATTTTGTTCTTATATTGTCTTTCAAAATTGTTCTAGGTTTTCTCTGTGCTTTCTTTAATTTTGTCAGTGTTTTCTTTGGTCTGTCTCTAGATTCATTGAAGATACCTAAATATAATTCTTTAAATTTTTTTAGCAGGGAGTTCCAATGCTGCCTCTTTTTCAGGGATGTGTTCTGAGTCTGTGTCCTGGTCCTTTGTTTTTCCTACCTTATCTTATTATTTTGGTGTGGATTGTGATGTTCTGTTCTCTCCAAGACATTATGATGTTTTTGTGTTTTATTTAATTGGTGATTATATGTTGGAGTAACTTGCCCAAGATTTTAATTCTTTTGGTTTTGTTTGGATGTTATCTAAGTAAGCAAGGTATTGTGCTCCTCTATTTGCTTCTTAGCAGCATGTATATACTCATCACCTGCCTCCTTTCCTGTTGTCAGCCTCCCATATGTCCTTGCCTTCCTTGGCAAACAGAGCTTATTCTTAGGTCCCTTGAATCTGAACAAGAATGCTGTCACTTCCAAACTTGCCACTGCTTGTTAACATTCAAAATGACTGCACCCTTGGTAATTTTAAATATCCAAAATGGCTGCCACTTGTAAACATTCAAAATGGCTGTACCCTCAGTCACTTTACATATCTAAAATGGCTTCTGCTTATAAACAATCAAAATTCTTGCACCCTCCAGACAGCTGAAAGTCCACATTTCAGGTTGTCTCCCTCCTTGCTGTTTCTGTTTCTAGTCATTGGTCACCAGCACAGTAATCCCTGCAGCCCTTAGTGATCAGGGCTGATCTTTAGGTCAATTCTCAGGTCCACCACTAAGAAATATTCAGGCTGTTGGTGCCATCAGAGTAGCTGACAGTCTTCAGCTCCATCCATCTCCATAGTCACTGTTTTCATTCAGGTTTTTCTACCAGTTGGTGCCTAATACACATCTGTAAACTTTCTTTCAAAGCTCAGGGTTCCAGGGTTGTCTTTTGTATCTCTGTCAATTGGTTTCTTATTTCTTTGTTGAAGAAGTCTGTGTAGCTTGTCTGCCTATTCTGTCATCTTATTGGAAGTAGTCTAAATTTTATACTTATGAATTTTTAATTTTATACAATATATTAATATGCTAAGACAGATTCACACACATATACACATTCATACATATGTATCTATAATTTATATATAACATATATGGAAAACACTTTAAAAAAAATACTTAGGAGTTTGTATTTGTTTCCTAGGGCTGGCATTACAGAGTACCACAAAGCAGGTGGCTTACAATGATATAAATTTATTTTTTTCACTTCTTAAGATGCTAGAAGTGTGAGTTCAGGAAAATATCTTATAATTATTGGTGATTTTACATGTAAAATTCTGTGTTCTTATGTTATCACTAGTGTCTCAATCACATTTAATATTTTCAGAATTGTTATCTGAATACTCATGTACTGGTTCTGGTCATAAAGGAGACTGTTTGCTTATGCTGCTACTGTGATTTAAAAGTTGCGTGTTTGCTTTGGGTCTCAGTTTCCACGGAAGATACCAAATCAGTTAATTATCCCTCCACTGACCTGATATCCTAAAGAAGTATTTTTGCTTTGTGAAAAGAAGATTGGGAATAATGTGGGAAGAGGGCTGTTCAGTAGCGGCAGATTCTTAAGGATTAAGAGTTCAAGTTTCAAATATTCTTTGGAAATAAATGATTTAACTCTATGTGAAACTGTACTATTAGCATTGAATTTAGGGGTCAGGAAGGTAACAGACAGCAATGATTTCAAAGTAGAACTGGGCTGGATTCCCTCCTCCATTCTGAATCTTTTGCCATGCTATTAAACATTTCATATCACTCTGTTTATACAGTTGCACAAGCAATCAATAACATATGAAGCTTTCCACTTACTTTAATATTTCTTACATTGACTTTTATTGAACTGTGGTGAAACTTCAAAATAAGCAATTTTTTTGGGTTTGTTTTATGAAGATATGAGAATCTAAAAGAGAACCAAAAATTAACTCTGAAGTCTGAACAGGAAAACAACGTTCAGGATCATTAATGCAATTCAATTAAGCAGATAATTTTGAGTACCTATTCTCTGCTTGGTAATTAATTTCATTGCTGCTTACAGAAATGCAAAGATAGATCATTCATTCAATATCATTCAGTAAATATTCACCTAATGAGTACTCACTTTGAACCAGGCAATCTTGTAGTTATGTGAAAGTTAAAGATGAATAACTAATAATCCTATGTCCAAGAAGATGATCGTTTATTTGCAATGAGTGCATGTGTGGGGTGGTTCTTATTATTAGGTGAAAAATACCTATGTTGTTGTTGTTGTTAGGTGTCATTGAGTCATCTGTGACTCATAGAGACCCTATGTGCAACAGAATAAAATACTGACTGGTCCTGTGGCAGCCCCACAATCCTTGTTATACCTGAGCTCATCATTGTAGCCACTGTGGCATCCATCTTGTAGAAGGTTTTCCCATTTTTCATTGACCCTCCACTTTACCAAGCATGATATCCTTCTTCAGAGAATGGTCTCATTTTACAACATGACCAAAGTAGGTGAGATGATGTCTAGCCATTCTTGCTTCCAAGGAGCATCCCAGCTGCACCTCTTCCAGGACAAATTTGTTAGTTATTTTAGCAGTCTGTGGTACTGCTAAAAATACCTATAACCAGATTAAATATGTTAAGTGACAGTACAGTAGGAAAACCAAGCATTGATAGTTTTTAAAAGGACAATTAAATATAAGGAGATAATCATTCTATTGATCAGATTATAAAGACAGAGATTAGAAGTGGGTGGGAGCAGGGGTAAGATATGTATTTCATAGCAAATGAACAGCTTGCTGGAGAGTATTGAACATTTAGAAGAAGATCTAGACACAAATGGAAAGAAGATTTAGAAAAGCTTGCCTGCTTAAATAAAGATTATGGACGTTCTGGATATAACATCTTGGTAATTACTTTTGCAAATCTAAACTGCTTATTAAGGAGCTCTGGTGGCTCAGTGCCTAAGGCATTTGAGTGCTAACTGGAAGGTTGGTGGTTCAAACTCACCAGTTGCTCCACGGAAGAAAGAAAAGACAATCTACTTCTGTAAAGATTTACTGCCTTAGAAACCCAATGGGCATTGCTATGAGTTGGAATTGACTGGATGGCCATGGATTTGCTTTGGTTTGGTAAACTGCTCACTGAGAAAACTGTGATTCTGTGCCCGTGGCCTTTTGTTTTGACCAATGGGGACACTATGCCTGCAGGCAGGAGAAGCCAGAAGTTTCAAAGAGCAGTTTCCAGCCAGTGGTGGAGACTGAAAAGAAATCTTCCCAGTAAGCAGCATTTTAAGCAGTCCCAGTACTGTGTGTGTCTGAGTAGAGCTCTGCCTCTTGAGCTTTTCAATGGCTGAAAACTGTCAAGCCTTTCTTCGAAGGTACTTCTGGGTGAACTTGAATCCCAACCTTTTGGTTGGTAGCAACACAACCCAGGGACTTTCTTTCAGAAGTACATTTAATCATTAATGTGGTGTTGAGGGAGAAATGACCTATATCAAGATACAGACAAATTCCTATGTACTGGTTTTGTGAATTATTGAAGATCCGATTAGGAGGAAGATTGGAAGCCTAGGGTGAAAGAGGTCTGGCCAAGAAGCATGTGATTGGATATACAGGAGTGGACATAAAGTATTTAAATCATATTTCTTATGTCAATGTTCACTAAAAAAGTATTCAATGCAGAGGAGGCATTCCACAGCTACTTGAACAATATGATTTGGTGGAGTTCAGCCACTCTTTGTCTTTGGTGATCTCATTGATGCCACTATTAGGAGCTCTGGTAGCATAGTGCTTACGGCATTTGACTGCTAACCAGAAGGCTGGCAGTTCAAACCCACCAGCCACTCCTCAGAAGGAAGGTTGAGCAATCTACTTCCATAGTGATACCACCTAGGAAACCCAAGGAGGGGTTGCTATTGAGTTCACAAATATGGTAGACATGGTGGCACAGATGGAGACTATGCACCATCCAATATCACTCCTATAACCAAGGCTGATGTAGCTAGTGCTGGTGGTGAATGTTTAAACTGTCAGCAACAGAAATTGAGGCTGAGCACTTGATGTTTGATCATTCTTGAGAAAATCAAATAGGCATGCAGTGACAAATTGATCGATTTTTATCATTTCCACTTTGACAGTTCTATCCTTTCCAATAATTTATCCTCATGGGAAAGACATATTAATGGAATTAAATAAAAATATTGTGGGATTTCACATGATATATTTTTGTATCTACTTTACAGCAAAGGAGATGTGACAGTATTGAAATCATCATGAGATTCACTAGTTCTACTATATACCACATCAGCCAGAAGCTTCTAACCTGATAAAACATTGCAATGTGCTTTAAAAAAAATCAAAAACCAAACTCACTGCCATCAAGTAGATTTGACTCATAGCAACCCCTCCTTGGATTAATGAGGCCTTATCTTTACGGAAGTAGATTGCCCCATCTTCCTTCCAAGGCATGGCTAGTGGGTTTGAACCACCAACCTTCTGGTTAGCAGTTAGATGCCTTAGGCACTGTGCTACTAGAGCTCTTGGAATATGCTTAAAGGCACAATTTAAGTTCCATCTTGGAGACTGGCCTTGTGGGATTCCAGCAAAAATTGGTCTTTATCTGATACTTTCTCCCTGATCTCAACCAAACCAAACTCATTCCCATCCAGTTGATTCTGACTTGTAGTGACCCCATTTGTTTTCTAAGACTGTAAATCTTTACAGAAGCAGACTGGCTCACCTTTCTTCTGCAGAGTGACTAATGGGTTCAAACCATCAACCTTTTGGTTAGAAGCCACATGCCTTAACCACAACACCACCAGAACTCCATTTTTCTATCAACTCTGTGGTAGAATCTACTGAATCATCTGAGTAGGGATGTGGTCTGCTTCCAGTATAGAAGAAGATGCTTTGAGAAAGGTTTCTGAGCTTTTGGCATGCCTGGACCCTGAGTGTAGCCCATTTTTCACTCAGCAGCCTGCCAGATTATCTGCCGTTCTTGGGACTGTTTCTGGACTTGAACTAGTGTCATGCCATATTGCTTGATAACTTTGGGACTGTGCCATTTTCCTTCTAGCCTCCTAAACTTTAGAGAATAAATCCCTTTTTGTTAAAGCTACCCATTTGTGGTGTTTTCTGTTAGAGTGGCACTAGAGGACGAAAACAGATTACAATCAATGTAATGAAACAAAATGTGTATGAAGTATTGTATGGAAAATAAATTTGCTCTGTAAACTTTCACCCAAATCACAATTTAAACAAAAAAAAAAAAGGAATAATTTTTTTTTTTAAGAATAATAATATAAAAAATAGTCTGTATGAAGTTTAAACATAATGAGAGTCAAAGTTAGGATAACTTCTTAGCCACAAATAAGCATCTTGAGGGATTAGGTTACTAGGCCTGTGCGCTGCGGACCATGGTAGCAGAGGACATCAAGCTCAATTGGCACAACATGGTATACAAAAATGTTGTTCTGCATCTTCCTTTGGTGAGCAGCTATGGGGTTCTTAAAAGCTTGCGAGTTGCCTTCTATGTGGCAATTATTGGTCTCTCTGTCTCTGGAGCAAACAAGAATGAAGAAAATCCAAGACACACAGCAACAGTCCAAAGGACCATGTGATTCTCAACCTATATGACACAACCAATGTGACCTATATGACATTCTCAACCTATATGACCCAGAGACCAGAAAAAAGAGATTATGCCTGGCTACCCATACCAACCACTTGGAGGGGATCAAAATTGGAGATCCTGTGTAGATTGGGAGACGTATGTGGAACAAAACTCAAAATCATAAAAAGATCAGGCTTACTGGTCTGATAGAGACTGGTGAAACCCTTGACACTATGGTGTGAGTCACTCTATAGGGTTGCTCACACCCCTGTGGCTTAACTCTTAGCCAAATAATAGACAGGTCTAGGAGCTGACCACCTGCAGCAGGGAGATGCATTCCTTAGAAGAATCAGCCAAGGGAGATCAGAAGGGCAGCACTGGCAGAGGGAGAAATGTAGGGAGGGAGGAATGTGGAGGCAAGAAGGACCCAGGGAAGGAGTAATCACAGCAAGTGTGAGGTGGGATGTTACACTGTGGGGAATGTAACCAGTATCACTGAACAAAATGTGCATATGAACTGTTGAATGTAAAATGAATCTACTCTGTACAATTTCATCCAAATCACAATAAAAACTTGAAAAAACAAAAGATTATAGCCAAGAGAATCCTGTGACACTCAGTTCCACTGTAACATGTGAGCCCTCAGGAGATAGAGGTCCATTCTGTGGCATCCTACAACAAAAAGAGAGAGAGAGAGAGAGAGATAGTGAACATCAGAGAGAGCTAAGTGATATCATGCTCCTAGAGGTCATTATGAGTTGAAATTGACTTTGATGAGACCTAACACATTCTTTAGAAGCAAGTCCCTGAGTCTTGTCCACTCTCAAGGTAGGTGTCACATAGAATGTGGAGACCAGGAGATAGGATCATTGAGGGCTATTGTGCAGTGTGCCCAGTTCCTAGTCCCAGAAGTACTGGGTCAGATTCTACATATAATGGAGGTTATTTGCCAGAGGGTGGCGATGTCTGATTTTCTTGAATCCCAACCCCTTGGTGGTGCAGACTGAGAAATGAGGTCAGGAGAGCAAGTGGCTTTCCTAAGATCACACCTCCAGAACCAGCGCTGTTTTGAGGTGTACACCATGCTGATTCCCACCCCTTCTTGAAACTCTTGCATCTCAGTTTGTGCATTAGCTTCATGCGACAGCACCCACGAGGTTCATAGGTGTTATCTCACATCCACTTTCTGACCTGCCTAGGTAGTAGATGCTAGAATGATCCCCATGGTGTGGGTGGGGACACTGGGGAGATCTCTGAGAAACACTTAGACTTGTCCAGGGTCACAAACTGGTTAAGAGGGATGAGCTGTGTCTAAGGTGAATTGAACTCTGTCTGCTTGGAGGGGCCCTTGATGCCTGCAAGTCCACTGCTGGGTATTGTTTCCACAGAGGCCCACAGAGGAGAGCCATGAGGAGGAAGAGGATGCTATCCCCTACACCGTCTACCCCAAGAAAGGGGCCAGGAAGGACTGGCATAGGTGTTGGGTGAGTGCGGGAGGCAGTGTTCCCATTAAAGGACCCTAGATGGTTAGAGGGGGCCCAGGAATTAGGTGTCACCCCAGAGACTCCAAGCACCCTCCCAGTGCTTTCCCTCTCCAGGCTGGCCCCTAGTCCCTGCCCTAAAGGATCAGCTACTACACTTAATTCCTTCTCCCATTGCCCTGCCCTCCCTGACTAGGTGCAAAGTCACTTTTCCCATATTTATGAATGTCTGAAAGGAGTCTTCTATATTCTTTACATTTCAATCAGCCTATGTGGCCTTTTAGGAGCTCTGGTAGGGTAGTGCCTAAGGCACTTAACTGCTAACCAGAAGGCTGGTGGTTCAAACCCACCAGCCACTCCTTGGAAGGAAGGTTGGGCAATCTACTTCCCAACCTTGGTTGGGCGGTAGTGATGCCGCCTTAGAAACCCAAGGAGGGGTCGCTATGAGTCTGGTCTGTCTTGATGACACAAAACAACAACAACAACATATGGTCTTTTGCATGTTGCTCCTGTTGTAGTGTTTAGCTCCCATCCCCCAGGTTCCCAGACATCAGCCTGCTGCACAGTTCCTCATTTTTTCAAAGCCTCTCACAGCCTTGGGCATAGTAGGCTTATTTTCACCAAAACTGCAGGGTTTAGGCCTAGCTAGACCTTCTGCTGCTGCTAGAAGTAATCTCAGAGAACCCATCACCTTGACTCTCCCCAGGTCAGGAACTGTCCTGACTCAGCTGCAGGAAATAGTCCAGAAGGGAGGCTGATTCCCTCCCTGATTGAGCCTTTCACTGCTGCTAGCCCTGGACTGATTTCTTTCTGCTGTCCTTCCAGCAGGGCTGCAGGAACCCTGACATGTGTCCTCATACACTGACCCTCCCCTCCCCAGGACAGACCCTCATGAGTGGGGTGCTGGGGCAAGGGATGTGCACATTTAAAGTTAGGATTCCTGGAGCCACACTCCTTCCCAAAACAGCTGCGGCAGTCATGTGGTGCCAGCAGTTGGTGAAGGTGTCTGGGTCCTTGAATAGACCCTGTCCTGAGTGCTATGGCTCTTTTTCATTGCTGCCAATCTGCGTCAGGGTGGCCAATGGACCTATAGGGTGGCTTTGAGGTTCTGTTGGCCTTGAGAAGTTGAGTCACTTCTCAGTCGTTTACCAGCCCTTTGGATTCTCTCTCCCCATGTCTACTGTCAGGTCTTTGGTCCTGTGGAGTTTTGTCTCCCAGCATGGGATCTCCAGTTTCTCAACTTTGGCTGGATCTGGGACCATCATAATTCACCAAACCCCTTTAAAGATTGAGGGAGAAAAATCTGTGTCTTGCTTTGCCATCCAAGGGGTTCTGGTGGGGTCTGTCCACTCTGTGCTTTGTCTCCAGCTAGGGAACCAGTGTACCTGCACAAGACTGCCTGACAGCCCCTCCACCACACCCTCCCCAACCCAGGTCAGGAACCAACCAGGCCTCAGCCAGCACCTAGGGAACTTGATGGAGCTAGGGGTCACGTGGTTCTGTGCTGTGACTGTGTGACTTTGAGCAGACACTGGACATCGCTCACCCTCTAGGATCTCATCTCTGGAATAGGGTGATTGATGAGGACTCACTGGACACTGCTTTCATTACAGAGAGATATCATGATTACCGGGTTAACAGAATAACTTCTGGTTCTTCATATTTTCAATCTTCCTCACCTTCAATTGTACTTGGGAAGTGGAGCCCCATTTTCTGCTCTAGGCACTCGTGTCCCAGCTCCTGCCACAAGTCACTGAGGGTGGGGAGTTCCCGGGTCTGAGCTTTGGCTCTCAATCCTCCTGGTGTTTCATGGTGCTGTCTCTGACAGTATGTCCTTCCTCTGTTCCACTGCAGTATGCCTGTGGGTCAGAGCAGGATCTGGATGAGACCTGTGTGGTGTGGACCGACAAGGAAGACAGGGTGAAGAAGCTGGTGGAGTGCCTGGTGCCTGCATTCCTGGAGGGTTACGTGGCCCACATCTAGGCCTTTCTGGGAATGTATAGAACTTTCACCATGACCCAGCAGGTCCTGAACCTGCTGTTCCAATGGTGAGTGTCCCAACCTCCACTCCATATGACGCTCTACCACCTACCAACCTACTGGATGTGAGTCTTAGGAATGTCACTTCACTCTCTGAACCTCAATTTGCTGAGAGATGCACCAACTTGCTAGCATGATTGTCAGGACCACATGGGACGTGTCATGGGAAGTGTGTAGCCAGAGCCCCACTCTGCAGAAAAGGCTGCTTGAGAGGCCGGGATATGTACATTGTTTCTTTTCCCCTCCCACTTGAAAAAGCTATAAGCCTCAGCCCTCACTGACATGTGCCCTTAAGCAAATCCATTTTCCATTTGTAAAGGGGGCTGTGATTGCATCTAGCGGTTCCCTGTCCTTGGTGTTGCCAGAAAGGGATCCCGGGTTGGCAGAGAGTCCTCTGGTCACTTAGATATCGTGGAAGGTTCCAGGGGAGTTTGTATAGCAGTTATCTCTGAAGTCTCTACTGTTGCAGACACTGTTCTAGGCACTTTGCTTCATTCAGTGAACTAAGCAGACAGGCAGCCCTGGCCTCCAGGGCCTCCTGTGTAGCCAGAGAATCAGACAGGAACAGCAGCCAACATAAGCAGGCAGTGTCCACAGTGCTTTACATGTGATACCCTCACACCTCTCCAGGTATGAACACAATTGCCCTCGTTCTTCCAGGGATGGCGCACTCCAGAAGCAGCTGAAAGAGTGAGTGGACTTTGGGTGGAGAAGGAGGGGCTCTTGTCCCAACAGAAGCATGGAGGCTGTGGAGGCCTCTGAACTGGTGCTGGGAGACCCTGGCTGCTGCCCATCTGGATTCCCTGGAAGAATGAGTTGAGGGGTGCCCCCTGAAGGAGAAGAGCATTCACAGAGGTATGCAGGTGGTGGCCTTGTATCCTGGGGAGCAGAGGGAAGCATCGTGGCCCAGAGAGGTCTCTGAGAGAAACTGTGCACCGACAGTGCCCTCCCAGCTCTGCTTGCCCTCTCCCTTATTCAGGATCCAAACAGAAATTGTAGGGAGAAGTCTCCTCCAAGATCTTAATCCCCAGGGCTGGAGGATCAGCTGCATGTGGGGCCACGACCCTTTGGGGAATTATGTCTGTGGAAGAACAGACCCTCATGTGTTTAGAAAACCAGGCTCAACTCTTGCACACAAGCTGAAGGCCTGGGCAAGCTGGGATGGGGGGCGGACACCCTGTGTCCCTCAGTGTCAGGTATTCATGGATCCTCATGTGTGCCAGGCTGTGAGGTGAACAAGAAAAAACATTCTTCCTGCCTCCAGTATTTACTCTCCTGTGGGGAGGTGCCAGGGGACAGACAGGGACTTAAGTCAGGCTTCCTGAGGAAGGAACAATTGGTCAAATCATTGATGGAGAGATCCCTGAGACCAGGGCTCGTGGAAGGTTCCAGGGGAGTTTGTATAGCAGTGAGCAGGCCTGCTTTAGTCGTGACAGCCAGAGTGGGTGGGCCTGGGAATGGCCTCCAGCAGTGCTGGCCACACAGAGGGACTCGGCCCCTTGCAGGGATGCCCTGGGGGAGCAGTGTGGTGGGAAAGGACAGATCTCTGACCATGTTCTTCCATCCCCATCCCCAGAGCCATCTCCTTTATTTTGTTCACCTGGCTGGCTGAATATTTGGGGGATTTCCATCAGTCCCCAGACTTCCCCTGCCTCAAGGCTGTAGTGGAATTTCTGCAGATGAATATGCCTGGCTCGGACTTGGAGTGCCGTGCCTACCATCTCCTTGTCCAGTTCCTTCACCTGGAGCCTGCTACAGCAGAGCCAGCAGGTGAGGAGGACTAAGCATGATTGCAGGTGAGTTGTAAAGATCCATAGGGCAGTGCAACACTCCATTGGTGGACCACTACCTGGAAGGTGTCTTGGGGTGGAAATCCAGGCCATTGGTTTCTTTCCACTGCAGTTGAATGTTGTCTGTCATTGGAAAGGCAGTAATGTTGTTGAACACTTCTTTTCTTGCAGCTCCAAAACCAAGACAGATTCCACTTATAAGAGTAGCCCAAGATCCAGCAGCACCTCCAGAACCAGCTTCTGGATCACCTGGTGATGGTGAATCTGCCAGTGCACCAACTCAGGACCTCCATAGAGCATCAGGTCCACCAACACCAGTTCAGTCACTGACTCCTAGTGGACAGTCAGCTGAAGAGCTGCATATTCTTCCTGGCTCATCACCAGATGTAAATCAAGGACAACCTGGTGATGTGGATCCTGATCCTGAAACAATATCAGAGCTCCATAGAGTACTAGATACACTATCACCAGCTCCATCACTGGGAACTGGTGGAGAATCTGCTGCAGAGCTGGAAAGTATTCTTGGTCTGTCACTAGAAGTGAATCAAGAACCCCCTGGTGATGTGGATCCTGCTTCTGAAACATCAGAGTTCCTTGGAACACCAGATTCACCATTACCAGCTGCATCACAGGGAACTGATGGAGAATCAGCTATAGAGCTGGATACTCATCCTGGCCTGCCACCAGGAGCAAATCAAGAACACCTTGCTGATGTGGCTCTTCATCCTGAAAAAATATCAGTGCTCCCTAGAGCACCAGATCCACCATCACTAGCTCCATGAGTGGGAACTGATGGAGAATCAGCTTGAGAGCTGGATATTCTTCCTGGCCAAGCTCCAGAAGCAAATTGCAATCCACATGGTGATGTGGATCCTGATAATGAAGCAATAGCAGAGCTCTTGAGAGCACCAGACCCACGATTGCTAGTGCCATCATTGGAAACTGGTGGAGAATCATCTGGAGGGCTGGAAGTTCTTCCTGGTCCACCACAAGAGGCAAATCAAGAACTACCTGGTGATGTGGATCCTGGTCCTGAAACAACATCAGAGATCCTTAAAGTATGAGATCCACCAACACAAAACTCCATCACTGGCACATGATGGAGAGCCAGTTGAAGAGCTCCATATTCTTCCTGGCACACTTGCAGAAGTAAATCGAGATCTCCATGGTGGTGTGCATCCTGATGATGAAACAACATCAGATTTCCTAGTTCCATTACTGGGAACTGATGGAGAGCCAGCTGGAGATCTGGCTACTCTCCTTCATCCACCACCAGAAGCAAATCGAGAGCTACTTGGTGATATAGATCCTGATCCTGAAACAGCGGTACTCCAGAGAGAATCAGATACACCTTCATTAGCTCAATTATTGGCCACTGATGGAGATCCAGCTGGACAGATGGATAGCCTTCCTGGTCCACCACACAAAGCTAATCTAGAACACTGTGGTGATGTGGAATTGGATCCTAAAACAACATTGGAGCTCCATGGAGCACCAGATCCACCATTACCAGCTCCATCACTAGTCACTGATGGAGAGCCAGGTGAACAGATGGATATTCTTCCTGGTCCACCACAAGAGTGGATCAAGAACCTGTTGGCGATGTGGATCCTGGTCCTAAAGCAACCTCAAAGGTCCATAGAGCACCAGATTCACCAATACCAGTTCCATCCCAGGCAGCTGATGCAGAGCCAGTTGGAGAGCTGTATATTCTTCCAGGTCCACTACCTGAACCAAATAGAGAACTACATGCTTATGTGGGTCCTGATCCTCAGAAAGCATCGGGGCTCCATAGAGCATCAGATCAGCCATTACCAGCTCCATCACTGGGAACGAACTGTTGGAAAATCAGCTGGAGGCCTGGAGACTATGCCTGTCACAATACCAAAAGAAAATCGAGGACCACGTTCTGATCTTGATCCTGCTCCTCTATTAGCACTGGGCTTCATGAAGCCCTAGATACTTCATCTCCAGATATGGCCCAGGCCCAAGAGGGCGAGCCCTGTGCTGCTCCTTCTCCACAGTCCATAATCCTCCACAGCGAGGGAGTATCGGCTCCAGAAGCAGATCTTGTTCTACCCTCACCCAAGTGGGTGTTTTTTTGGTTTTTCTTTAGTATTCTCCCAGATCACTTTGTCCTTTATAGTTTATCCTATTATAACTGGTAGATAACTAATTAAATAAAGTTTGGACTTAGTAGTTTTAAAGTGTACAAGATAGTGACTTTGTGTACTTTCACAATCTTTTTCAACCATTACCAGTCTCTACTTGCACAAATATTTCACCACCACAACAGAAAGCCTGTACCCATGAAGCAGTCTCTCCCACGTCCCCCTCTCTGTAGTCTATGGCAATTAGTGATCAGCTCTCTGTGTCTATGGAGGTATCTACTCTACTCTTCTTATCTAAATACAAATACCTGGTCTTTTGTTCCTTGCTTATTTCACTTAGCTTAGTGTCTTCAAGGTTCATCCATGCTGTAGCTGGCATCCGTATGTAATTCCTTTTAAGGTTTAATGGTACCCCATCACATGGATGGACCACACTTTGTTTACCCATTCATCAGCTGATGGACATTTGAGTTGTGCCTCCCTTTAGACTGATGTGACAAGTGTTGATATGAACATTCATGGACAGGTATTTGCATGAATGACTGTGTATAGGATAAATGACAGGGGAGAGCAAAGTGGAGGTGGGGTAGGGTGAGGATGCCATCCAGGTGTGCAGAGTGAGAGTTTGGAGAGAGAAAGGGACAGACAATTTATGGGAATTGAGGAGGTGGGAGAGGCCTGGAGAACTACCAGATGTTGGTAACAAGGAGTTAGGAGGGGTCCTAAAGCATAACAGGTGTGGTGAGTGGTGGTGGAAGGGGTCAGACTTACTATGGGAAGTGAGAAGATGGAAGGGGCCAGGTTACCACCACCAGGTGTGTGAATGAGAATATTGGAGGGGTGAGGAGGTAGTCCAGTAATGGCAAGGGAGGAGGGTGGAGGAGTGAGGAGGAGCCGTGGCTCCCAAGAAGACACAGGTTTGGGAGGAAGGGTGCAGTGAGAGAATCCTTGTAAGCAATGAAGGTGGGGATTGCCAGGAAGCCACCAAGGTGTCAGGAGTAGGGAGGAGGTAAGTGGAAGTAGGTTGGTAGAAGGCATAGGTATAGGCAGTGAGGTTGTAGGAGGGATCAGTAGAAGGCCAGATGTGGTTAGTAAGGAGATGGGAGGGTTAGGAAGCAGCTCAGGTGTGGGATGTGAGAAGGAAGGCCAGTTCAGAATTTAGCGTGATGTGGAAAGTGAGGAAAAGGGAGGGGTAAGAAAGCTCAGGTGAGGGTAAGAAGGAGTATAAAAGTTGAGGTAGCAGGCCAGTTATGGGAAATTATGGGGAGGCAGGAGTCAAGAGAAG
>NW_006921734.1:3681437-3684862 GCF_000298275.1 Orycteropus afer afer
GGTCCAAGATTATCTTCTGTGTCTTGGTTTCCCTTTTCTTTGTTGAAGAGGGTCTTTGCAATCCTTCTGCCTAGTCCGCCATCTTGCCGGAACTCTCGTTCTATTCTCTTGAGGAGCAGCTTGTGGGTTTGAACCACCAACCTTTTTGTTAGTAGCTTAATGTGTAACCATTTCTCCTCCAAAACACTTGTTGCTGCCACCTCTATGTCAGTTTGTCATATTGTGGTGTCTTATGTGTTGCTCTGGTGCTGAAAGCTATGCTACTATTATCTCAAATACCTGGTGGAAAGATCTCAGCAAAGCTTCCAGATAAAGACAGACAAGAAGGAAAAGCATAACAGATCTACTTCTGAAATTTAGTCAATGAAAACCTTGTGGATAACAAAAGAGTGTTATCAGATATAGTGCTAGAAAAGGATCCTCATTGGAAAGCACTCAAAATAGACTGGCAAAAAGCTATCCCCCTCAAAGTGGAGCTGATGTTAATGATACTGATTAAGGCTGTGGACCCTTCATTTACTGAAGTGGCACAACTCAAAATGAGAAGCAACAGTTTCAAACATCCATTAGTAATTGGAACATGGAATGTAAAAAGTATGATTTAAAGTAAATTGGAAATCATCAAAAATGAAGTGGAATATTAGGCTTTAGTGAGCTGAAATGGACTAGTATCAGCTGTATTGAGTCTGACAATCATACAACCTATTATACCATGAATAATACATTAATGAGGAATGGCATTATATTCATTGTCAAAAGACCTATCCTGAAGAACAATGCTGTCATTAATAGGTAATGTCCATACACCAACAAGGAATACCATTTAATAAAGCTATTTTTTTTTTTAATTTTCATACCAATCACAACTGCAAAAGATGAAGAAATTGAAGATTTTTACAAAAGGCTTCAGTCTGAAACTGGTTAAACAAATGACATGCATTGATACCTACTGATGATCAGATAAATTTGGAAATGAAGAAACAGTAGTTGGAAAGGATGGATTTGATGATAGGAATGATGCTGGAAATCACATAATAGAATTCTATAAGATCAAAGACTTATTCACTGGAAATACTTTTTTTTTCAACAAGATTATGAGTATATACATGGACTTTGCTAGAAAGATTATGCAGTGATCAAATCGCCCATATCTGTGGAAAGAGAAAAATGAAGAAGCCAATATAATCAGTCAAAACAAAGCCAAGGACTGACTGTGGAACAGACCATCAAATGTTCATAAGATGAAAGTGAAAATGGATGTAGTAAAAGACTTTTATGCATAAAGTAGCTAAAGCAAATTGAATAAATGATGAAATAAAGGGGTTAAATAGAAGATTCCAAAAGAGAGCTTAAAAAGACAAGGTAAAATATTGCAGTGCAATGTGCAGATATCTGGAGTTAGAAACCAAAAGGGAAGAACATAATTGGCATTTATGAAGCTGAAAGAAGTGAGGAAAAAATTCAAGCCTTAAGTTGTGATGGTCTATGGATTCTATGGGCAAAAATTGAATAACACAAGAAGCATCAAAATAGAGTGAAAAGAATACACAGTCACTTTCTCAAAAGAATTGGTCAATGTTCAATCATTTTAGAACTTAGTATATCATCAAGAACTGCTTGTACTAAAGGAAGAAGTTAAAGCTGCACCCTTCAGTGCAAGAAAAGGTTTACACACAGAAAGAATCATTCTTTGAAGGTTATCAGGGGTTGGAGGGAAAGGAAGGGTAAATCTAACTAACTAGAGGTCAGACATGTACTAACTTGTGTGAAAGGAAAGACGAAGTACAATAAGGTGGTGAAGATACCGAGAAAAGTACAAGAGTTAAAGGCAACAAAGGTAAAAACTGTTACATACACAATCCAGCAATGAAAGCAATAACAAAAATCTCCAAATGACTATATAAATGCTTGAGCTGAATAGGGGTGGGAAGGTGAATGGGACTATACCCACGAATATATATAAAGATTTGACAAAGTTTATTTTTATATATTTATACGTGCAAAAAAACCCTTTAAAATGTTAAAAAGCAAAGATATCTCTTTGGTCTTTTCAAATCATCTCCTATGCATTTGAAGTCTGGACAATGAAAAAGGAAGATCAGAGAAGAAAATGTGGTGGTGGTGTAGAATACTCAATATACCATACGCTTTCAGGAGAACAAAGTAATCAATTTTGGAGAACATATAGCCAGAACACTTTTCAGTAGCGAGGACAGTGAGACATCTTCTTACTTACTTTGCATATGTCATCATGAAAGATCAAGCACTAGAAAAGGACTTAATGCTTGGTAAAGCAGAGGGTCAGCACAAATGATAGAAAATTTTGAGATGAATTGATGTGATCGCTGCAACAATGAGTTGAAACATACCAACAGCTGTGAGGAGGGTACAAAAGAAATCACTATGAGTCAAAGCCAAATCCATGGCAACTAACAGCAACAAAAAATTATTTTGTTTGGACAACATGATGAAGTATAAAAGCAGCTTACAGGCAAATAGCTATAATATAATTCCATTTTTGTAAAACATAAATATGTATATGAATATATATACAAATACACGTATGCTGTGTAGGTAGTATATGTATGCATGTGTATTAAAGATTTAAATCAAAATAGCAATTGCAATTATCTGTGTATGAAAAAATACAAGTGATTTATTTGTTTCTGTATCAGCATTTTATTCTCATTGAAGATATGCATGGCATGCTTTCTATATTTTAAACTGATAAAAATCAAACATATGAATTGGACAATCAAACCAGAACTCACTGCCGTGGAGTTCATTCTGATGCACAGCGCCCCTAGAGGACCGAGTACAACTGCCCCACAGGGTCTCCAAGGCTGTCAATCTTCACGGAAGCAAAGCCCAAACCACACCCACTGCCGTGGAGTTCATTCTGATTTATAGTGACTCTGTAGGACAGAGTAGCATTGCCCCATAGAGTTTTCAAGTTTGTAAATCTTTAAAGAAGCAGACTGCCTCATCTTTCTCCTGTGGAGCAGCTGGTCAGTTCCAAATGCCAACTTTAACTTAGCAACTTAGTGCTTTAACCATAATACCACCAGGTTTTCTTAAATAAAATACATCTCTTACAAATAATCCATTCTAATCCCATTCTATATAAACCACTGTCTGAATTTGAATTTCCATGGCATTTACATTTAAGTATCTTCTGGTTATAGCATGTTGCACATTTTGCTTTCCCATTTAAATTTTAAACAGTAGGGAAATTTCTCTGTCATTGAATGTCATTCAGGTTAGTAGAAATGAGTGCTAGAAATGTATACTAGATCTCCTGCCTAGGATTACTCTAAATGAACAAACAGATACTTTGCCTTATGGACCATCCTCCTGTGAATTTGGTCTCAATGAGTGCCAAAGTTTGAGGCCCTGTTTATAAATTCAAGATTCTGGGCTGGCAA
>NW_006921734.1:3685937-3692389 GCF_000298275.1 Orycteropus afer afer
GGAAGGAAGGTTGGTCAATTCACTTCTATAGTAATACCACCTTGGAAACCTGACTATGAGTCGAACCCAACTCTATGGCAGTGAGTTTGGTTTTTGGTATACTTTCACAAGCACTATTCAAATGTTTGGTATGTTTTTCACAAGGAAATCTTTTTTACTTTATAAAAGCTATTTATGTTGGTCTATCTATTGTTTGGAAGTTGTAAAAAATGAAATGGAATGCATAAAGATTGATATCCTAGTCATTAATGAGCTGAAATTGACTTGTTTTGGCCATTTTGAATCAGACAACCATATGATCTACTATGTCGGAAATGACAATTTGAAGAGGAATGCTGTGACATTCATCATCACAAAGGGTGTTTTAAGATCTGTTCTGAACTACGATGCTGTCAATGATAGGATAATATCCATATGCCTACAAGGATGACCAGTTAATGCTACTATTATTCAAATTTGTGCACCAACCCTCAAAGCCAAAGATGAGGAAACTGAAGATTTTTATCAACTTCTACAGTCTGAAATTGACCAAATGTGCAATCAAGATTTGTTAATTATCACTGGTGACTGGAATACAAAAGTTGGAAACAAAGAATCACCAGTAGTTGGAAAATTTGGCCCTGGTGACAGAAATAACACTGGAGATTGCATGATAGAATGTTGCAAGACCAATGACTTATTCATTGCAAATAACATTTTCAACAACACAAATGGCAGCTAGACACATGGACTTCACCAGATAGAGTACACAGGAATCAGATTGACTACATCTGTGGCAAGAGGCAATGGAAAAGCTCAATATCTTCAGCCAAAACAAGGCCAGGAGCTGATTGTGGAACAGACCATCAATTGCTTGTATGTAAGTTCAACTTGAAGTTGAAGATAATTAAAAAAAGTTCACAAGAGCAAAAATATGACCTTGAATATATCTCTCCTGAACTTACAGACCATCTAAAGAACAGCTTTGATGCATTGAACACCAATGACCAAAAACCTGAAGAATTGTGGGATGACATCAAGAACATCATCCATGAAGAAAGCAAGAGATCATTAAGACAAGAAAAAAAAGAAAAGACCAAAATGGATGTCAGAAGAGACTCTGAAACTTGCCCTTGAGCAGAAGGTGGCTAAAAGAAAAGGAAGAAATTACAAGATAAAAAAGCTGAACAGAAGCTCTCAAAGAGCAGCTCGAGCAGACAAAGCCAATTACTATGATGAAATGTGCAAAGACCCGGAGTTAGAAAACCAAAAGGGAGAACACTCTCAGCATTTATCATGCTGAAAGAATTGAGGAAGATTTAAGCCTCAAGTGGCAATATTGAAAGTTTCTATGGACAAAATATTGAATGATGCAGGAAGCATCAAAAGAAGATGGAAGGAATATTCAGAGTCACTGTACCAAAAAGAACTGGTAGATTATTCAGTTCAGGAGATGGTGTGTGATCAAGGACTAATGGTATTGAAGGAAGAAGTAGAAGGTGCAGTGAAGGAATTGGCAAAGAACAAGGCTCTAGGAACTGATGGAATACCCACTGAGATATTTCAACAAACTGATGTTCTATTGGAGGCACTCACTGGTTATGCCAAGAGATTTGGAAGACAACTACCTGGCCAAGTGACTGGAAAAGATCCATATTTGTACCCATTCTAAAAAAGGTGATCCCACAGAATGTGGAAATTACCAAACAATATCATTAATATTGCATGCAAGTAAAATCTTACTGAAGATAATTTTTAAATGATTGCAGTAGTGTATTGACAGAGAACTTCTAGAAATGCAAGATGGATTCAGAAGAGAAGAAGATGTGGAAAAAGGGATATCATAGCTGATGTCAGATGGATCTTGGCTCAAAGCAAAGAATACCAGAAATATGTTTACCTGTGTTTTATTGACAATGCAAAAGCATTTGATTGTGTGGATCATAACAAACTGTGGATAACATGGAGAAGAATGGGAACTCCACAACACTTAATTGCACTCATGAGGAACTTGCACATAGACCAGGAGGTTGTCATTCGAACAGAACAAGGGGATACTGCATGGTTTAAAATCAAGAAGGGAGTGTGTCAGGGATGTGTACTTTTACCATACTTATTGAACCTATATGGTGAGCAAATAATGTGAGAAGCTGGACTATATGAACAAGAGCATGGCATCAAGACTGGAAGAAGAGTCACTAACTACTTGTGATACACTGACAACACAACCTTGTTTGCTGAAAGTGATGATGACTTGAAGCATTTACTGATGAAGATTGAAAAATACAGTCTGCAGTATGGATTACATCTTAATATAAAGAAAACAAAAATTCTCACAACTGGACCTATAAGCAGCATCACATAAATGGAGAAAAGATTGAAGTTGTCAAAGACTTCACATTGCTTGCTTCTGAAATCGATGCCAATGGAAGCAGCAGTCAGGACATCAGATGCCGTATTACACTGGGAAAGTCAGCTGGAAAGGACCTCTTTCATGTGCTGAGAACCAAAGATGTCTCCTTGAGGACTAAGGTGTGCCTGACACAAACCATGACTTTTTCACTCACCTCATATGCATGTGAGAGCTAGACAATGAATAAAGAAGACTGTAGAAGAGTAGATGCTTTTAAGTTGTGGTACTGGTGAAGAATGCTGAAAGTACCATGGACTGCTAAAAGAACTAACAAATCTGTCCTGGAGGAAGTGCAACAAGAATGCTCCTTGGAAGCAAAAATGGCCAGACTTCATCTCACCTACTTTGGTCATGTTGTTAGAAGGAACCATTCCCTGGAGAAGGATATTATGCTTGGTAATGTGGAGGGTCATTGAAAGAAGGGAAGACCTTCAACGAGATGGATTGACATGGTGACTGTGATGATGGGCTCAAGTATAGCAGGGACTGCAGAGGTGGCGTGGGACCAGGCAGTGTTTTTTTTTGCTGTGCACAGGGGCCTTATGAGTCGGAGATGACGGACAGCACCTAAAAAAAACAACATTATATTGTTTCAAAGGCATTCTCAAATTTGTAATGGGGTAGTATACTGTGACAAAAACTTCAAAAAATAGGCAATTTGATGTTTATCTATATTTGGAATATTTATTGGAAAATAAGTAGCCATAATGCCTAGGTATTTGTAAAATTCCCTGAAAATTTCTGTACACTTAAGTTTCCAATGTTACTGATTCAATCCCTCATCTAAATAGATCTAGATATGTGGTCCAGAGAGGTCAGAGACATTTTTTACTTATATTTGCTATTTCCTCAAGCTAATGTAAATGCAGTCATCATAAACACAATAAACCCAACACTACACAATGAATAGGTCTCAGATAGGTCTATATTAAAAACAGATTTTTATCTCTCATCAATTCTAAAGAAAACAATTTTTCTGTGGAGGCAAACTTTACCAGCTTTGCTGCTTAAGTTGAAAAATAATATTTAATAAAAGACCTAACATTGAATTGTACAATATTAATGCGTTTTCTTTCAGTTAGGGTGCTGTATTGCCAAAATCATTCAAAAGATTTACCAATTTGAGTATAAATTGCTCAGACTTAGAATGCAATGAATAGAATATCAAATTAATTATAACTATCAGATTATTCACCTTAAAATCAGGAATACTACTAATAATTCTTTAAGGTTTTATTTATTTATTTATTTAATATAAACATTTTAGAATGGTTTACAATAATATTGGGCAGAAAGTACAGAGAGTTCCCATATATTCCCATCCCTTTCTTCCATTTCCTTATTATTAAACATCTTGCTATGTGATACATTGTATATATTTCTTATAATTGATGGGCCAGTATTGATGTACTATTATGTTAACTAAAGTCCATAGTTTATATAAGATTTCAGTCTTTATGTTCTACATTTCTATGGATTCTGACAAATATATAATGGCATGTATCTACCATTATATTATCATGCAGAATACCTCCCTGACCCAGAAATGTCCTGTGCTCCATCTACTCATCACTTTCTCTCTCCATTTGAATGCCTGGCAACTACTGATCTTTTCACTGTTTCTACGTTGTTGTTGTTGTTGTTGTTAGGTGCCATCAGTCGAGTTGTATCCAACTCATCGAAACCCAATATACAGAAGAACGAATCACGGCCAGTCCCACAATATTTGCTATATCTGAGATCATCGTTGCGGCCACTGGGTCAATCCATCTGTTTGAGAGCCTTCCCCTTTTCTGTTGTCCCTCCATTTTACCAAGCATGATAACCTTCTCCAAGAATGATCCCTTCTTACAGCATGACCAAAATAGGTAAGATGAAGTCTGGCCATTCTCACTTCCAAGGAGTATTCCAGCTGCACCTCTTTCAAGATAAATTTGTTAGTTCTTTTAGCAGCACCTGTTACTTTCAGCATTCTTTGCCAACACCACAACTCAAAAGCATCGACTCTTCCTTGGTCTTTTTCATTGTCCAGCTCTCACATGCATATGAGGCAATTGAAAATATCATGGCTTTCAAGAGGCACACCTTAGTCTTCAAGGAAATATCTGTGGTCTTCAGCACTTAAAAGAGGTCTTTGGCAGCAGATTTGCCCAAAGCTATATGACATCTGATATCTTGATTGCTGCTTCCATTGGTGTTGATTGTAGAACCAAGTAATATGAAGTCTTTGACAACTTCAATCTTTTCTCCATTTATCATGGTGCTGCTTATTGGTCCCGCTGTGGGGATTTTTGTTTTCTTTATATTGAGATATAATCCATACTCTAGCCTGTAGTCTTCAATCTTCATCAGTAAGTATTTCAAGTCATCCTTGCTTTCAGCAAGCAAAGCTGTGTCATCTGCATAACACAGGTTAATGAGTCTTCTTCCAATCCAGATGCCATGTTCTTCTTCATAGAGTCCAGCTCCTCAGATTATTTGGTCAGCATAATGATTGAATAAGTATGGTGAAAAGATACAACCCTGACACACTCCTTTCTTGACTTTAAACCATGCAGTATCCCCTTGTTCTGTTTGAATGACAGCCTCTTGGTCTACGTACAAGTTCTTCTTGAGCACAATTAAGTGTTCTGGAATTCCCATTCTTCTCAATGTTATCCATAATTTGTTATGATCCACACAATCAAATGCTTTGCACAGTCAATAAAACATAAGTAAACATCTTTCTGGTATTCTTTGTTTTAAGCCAAGATCCATCTGACATCAGCAATGATATCCCTTGTTCTACATCTTCTTTTGAATTCAGCTTGCATATCTGGAAGTTCTCTGTCAATATACTGCTGCAACCATTTTTGAATTATCTTTAGTAAGATTTTACTTGTGTGTGATATTAATGATATCATTAGACAATTTCCACATTCTGTGGGATCACCTTTCTTTGGAATGGGTACAAATATGGATCTCTTCCAATCAGCTGGCCAGTTAACTGTCTTCCAAATCTCTTGACATAGTCAAGTGAGTGCCTCCAGTGTGGCATTCTTTGTTGAAACATCTCAATGGGTGTTCCATCAATTCCTGGAGTCCTGTTTGTTGCCACTTTCTTCATTGCATTGCAGCTTCGACTTCTTCCTTTAATACCATTGGTTCTCGATCACATGCCACCCCGTGAAATGGATGAACATCAACCAGTTCTTTTTGGTACGGTGACTGTGCATTTTTTCCATCTTCTTTTGATGTTTCCTCCATCATTCAATATATTGCCCATGGAATCTTTCAATATTGCAACTCAAGTCTTAAATTTTCTATTCAGTTCTTTCAGCTTGAGAAATGCCAAGCATGTTCTTCCTTTTTGGCTTTCCAACTCCATATCTTTGCATATTTCATTACAATAACTGACTTTGTCTTCTAGAGCTGCCTTTTGAAATCTTCTGTTTAGTTCTTTTGTCTTGTCATTTCTTCCATTTGCTTTACCTGCTCTCCATTCAAGGACAAGTTTCAGAGTCTCTTCTGACATTCATTTTGGTCTTTTCTTCCTTTCTTGTCTTTTGAATGACCTTTTGCTTTCTTCATGGATGATGTTCTGGATGTCATCCCATAATTCCTCTGGTTTTTGGTCATTGGTGTTCAACGCATCAAATCTATTCTTTAGATAGTCTCTAAATTCAGGAGGGATATGCTCAAGGTAATATTTTGGCTCTCGTGGACTTGTTTTAATTGTCTTCAACTTCAACTTGAACTTGCATATGAGCAGTTGATGGTCTGTTCCACAATCACCTCCTGGCTTTGTTTTGGCTGAAGATATTGAGCTTTTCTATCGTCTCTTGTCACAGATGTAGTCAATCTGATTCCTGTGTACTCTACCTGGTGAAGTCCAAGTGTGTAGCTGCCATTTGTATTGTTGATAAAAGGTATTTGCAATGAATAAGTCGTTGGTCTTGCAAAATTTTATCATGCAATCTCCATTGTTATTTCTGAATCCAAGGCCAAATTTTCCAAGTACTGGTGATTCTTCTTTGCTTCCAACATTATCTCCAGTGATAATCAACACATATTGATTGCA
>NW_006921734.1:3692489-3711867 GCF_000298275.1 Orycteropus afer afer
GTATCACTACGGAGGTAGGATTGCCCAACCTTCCTTCCGAGGAGTGGCTGGTGGGTTTGAACTGCCAGCCTTCTGGTTAGCTGGCAAGTGCCTTAGGCACTATGCTACCAGAGGTCCTCAGAGTGCATTAGTTGGTAAAAATTTTCAATTTCCTCATCTTTGGCTTTGGTCGTTGGTGTGTAAATTTGAATAATAGTAGTATTAACTGGCCTTCCTTGTAGGCATATGGATATTATTCTATCACTGACAGCACTGTATGTATTTCAGGATAGATCTTGAAACATTCTTTGTGATGATGAATGCCACACCAATCCTCTTCAAAGTTTCATTCCCAGCATAGTAGATCATATGGTTGTCTGATTCAAAATGGTCAAAACCAGTGCATTTCAGCTCACTAATGTCTAGGATATCAATCTTTATGCATTTCATTTCATTTTTGATAACTTCCAATTTTCCTAGATTCATACTTTGTACATTCCATGTTCCAATTATTAATAGATGTTTGCAGCTGTTTCTTCTCATATCAAGTCATTCCACTTCAGCACATGGAGGTCCTGGAAGCTCTATTTTATCCATATCATTAAGGTAGGCTCTATTCTGATGAAACAGTTCTTCCCCAGTCATCTTTTGAGTGCCTTCCAACCTGAGGGGCTCACCTCCAGCACTGTATTTGACAATGTTTCAGGGCTGTTCATAAAATTTCCCAGTAATATATCAGATAGTGTTTTGCTACTATTCATAAGGTTATTACTGGCCAATTCTTTGAGAAGCTTATGGCCTCTTCCTTTTTCCAAGTCTGTCTCAGTCTGGAAGCCCCACTGAAACCCATCCGCCATGGTCACCCCTGCTGGCACAGCCTCCAGCTTCACAGCAACACACAAGCCACCACATTATGACAAACTGACAAACAGGTTCATCTCCCTTAGCTGTTCCAACTGCTCTGCTCACGTCCTGGGCTTTCCCCTACCTGTTCTGACTGCCGGCCCTGTCTGCCACTTCTTCCTGCTGCCTGGGGGCTCTCCCACTATTTCTACAGTTTTACCTTTTCCAGAATGTTATATAGTTGGAATCATATAGTATGCATATTTTTAGACTGGTTTCTTTCACTTGTCAATATACATTTAAGCTTATTTCATGTATTTTCATGATTTGATAGTTTATTCTTTTTTCAAAATGATAAATAATACTCCACTGTATTGTTGTATCATGGTTGATCCATTCATCTATTGAAAGACATCTTGGTTGCTTCCAGGTTTTGGAAATTGTGAGTAAATCTGCTGTAAATGATTGTATACAGATTTCTTTAACAATTTTAGCAATTGCATTTATGCACTCATTAATTGGTAATAATATTTCCCAATCCCCATAAGTGTTTTCCTAGAAATTCATACTGATAGCTCTCATTTAAGGAAGAAGGATTAAATCCGACCTAAAGGCCTAGTAGAAATTGCTGTCATATCAAATATTATTGTATACAATAATAAATTTGGTATATAATTTAAATTAATTATAACAATAAATTTAGTATACAGTTTAACTGTTAAAAATATGCTACTATCTATCCATCTTTGATTTCCACTTACTAATTTTGGATCACTACTTTTTTATATGATAGAGATTTGTCATGATAATCTATATTTAGTTCCCCTCAGCTTCCAGGTATAAGAGAATCACACTTCCCAGTCCCCTTGCTGCTAGATGGAGATAGATGAGGAATTGGACCAGTAGATTATAAGTGGGAATAACATTTGCCATTCTAGACTGAAGTATTTAATTGCTAGGATAAGACCCTCTAATCACCTCTCCCTTTTTTTTGCCGTAGCAATAATGGAAGCATGTGTTAGAGAGAGGTGGCAGGAGATCAATGCTTGTGGATGGTTATGAAGGACAGATGCCTTGGAGTGTCTCCCATGTGCATGATGACCATGATTTGAACAATAAAAACACATTGTGCAAAACCAAAATGAAGAGTTACCATGAAGTCCACTCTGACTCCTGGTGAACCTATGTGTGTCAGAGTATAACTGGGCTCCATAGGGCTTTCAATGGCTAATATTTGAAAGTATATCACCAGACCTTTTTTTCTGAGAAGCCTCTGGGCAGATTTGAATCTTCAACCTTTTAGGTTAGCAGCTGAGCTGATAAACAATTTGTACCACCAGGGACTGCTAAATTGTGCTAAGCTATTGCAATTCTGGTAATGTTTGCTACCTCATCATAACTTCATAATCTTAGCTTCTGCTATAATTTTGCCTTTAATTTTTTTTAACATTGAGAATGAGGTGAGAACTTATAGAATTACTGAGTAAGGGAAATGATATCACCAATACAATGATGTCCACATAGAAACTAGACACGGTGCTTTTATACTTGAACAGGGTTGTTCAATGCTCTTCCTTGGAAATACACACACAAAAAAGGAGCATTGCTTTCCCAATATTTTTCTTTAGTGACACACATAACTGCCTTTAGTATCTGGAGTCATTCATACTGAGTAGAATTAGATATTGTTGTTAAATGTGTTGGATGGTAATCATGGTAACAAAGATTTGAAAGATAATCTGTAAGGTAGCATGGTCACCCTGCTAGGAATTGTCACCTGTGCCTGTAGTTGGAGCCAATGTGGAAGCAGGTTTTCCCCTGCTTAGAGGAAATTCTGCTTTTATTATTAGAATACCTTAAGGATGTGTGTGTGTGTGCATGGAAAATAATTATGGGTTTAATGTTGAACATAGGTTAGAAGTGTTCCTGTTCTCATAGATAGGGCTTTTATGGTGTTGATTTTTCTTGGAATCAAATATATTAGAAGACTGGGCAAAGTTAAGAAGGATCCAGAGTGAAAGAAACAGTACCTTTCTTTGTGTCAACTTCAGGCACAATAAGTAGGGCAGACCAAAGAATTGCTTTAATGATTCACTGAAACTGACGTTCAAATAGAACCAAAGCAGCAGCCAAAACACCTGTAAGTGCAACAAATGCTAGTGAGGCGTCTGTTTTTCTGAGCAAACGTGCAGAAAGAACATGAATTCGAGAGGGAGAATCTTTAATAGTAAGTACTGCTTTCCATAAACAGTGACTCTGGAAGGGATCAAAGCAGGGTCAGGGTTTAAGCAAATACTTCTGTCATATAAAAACCACTGTGGATCTTTGTTACAAGTCTTAGCTCTGCTGCAATCTTGAGCCAAATCTTAACTCTGGGGCATTAATTTACTTAACTGTAGGATGAAGAACTGACCTCCCAGTCTCTTCTTTACCATATATCTCATCATGCTGCACAGTCGTGGTAGACCTTGGTGTCAACTTCAGCTATGAATTCTGTTGGGCTTAACATAATTTACCTACTCTCAGGTATGTTGAGAGAAATGTAGTCCTGATACAAAGCTGAGTAAGAGAGTCCCCTGCTTTCAAGCAGCTCACTTGTCCAAAGCTGGCCAGGGCTAAGTACACAATGCCATGGCTAGGATAGAGATTTAATACTGTATTTATGGACTGAAATTCTTGCTGCCTAGAAAAGGGCAGGCAACATCTCTTTCTAAGGTGAAAAGCCTTTTCTAGTATCTCACAACCCTAAGAACAGATAGACTCTCAATGGAGCTAATGCCCAAATAAGCATTAAGGCCCATTTTTTTTTTTTTTTTTTTAAAGGCAACTAATTAGAGTAAATAACCCTTACAAAGCTTTTGCACTGCTGAGGTTACTCAGGAAAAGGAGCAGAACCTAAACAGCACAATAAATTAATTGGAGACAGAGCCCTTGTTTCTATACTCTGGTTACTAACAATATTTCCACTTAATGACAAGCTGTGTAACCTGGGCAACTCAAGTTCCCCACTCCTCAGATCACTTATCCTTTGTAAAACAAAGAGATGTAGTTAATGGGCAAGAAGATAATTAAGGTCCTACTAGTTGAAAGAAAGAGTTCATCGTTTCTAAAGTAGCTTTATTTACACCGAACAAGTAAAACCAGCAGATTATTGAAAATGAAGAAAAATTAGGGAAAGTACCTTGATTTTTAACAAGAACTAACTATCTCAATGTTTCAGATGAAATGTTTCAAGTGCATCAAATGCAGAACAGGTATAAGATTCAGCATTTTCATTAGTGAATTGTGGAAAGCAAAGAAATGAGTGAAATATATCATTAGAATAAAAATTTATAATGAAGATAAAATTGTATTTTATGACACTAATGATGAGGTCTGGGAGCTCTGGTAGCATAGTGGCTAAGACACTTGCCTGCTAACCAGACGGCTGGCGATTCAAACCCACCAGCCACTCCTCGGAAGGAAGGTTGGGCAATCCTACTTCCGTAGTGATACTGCCTCGGAAACCCAAGGAGAGGTCGCTATGAGTTGGGTTTGACTCGACGGCACATAACAACAACAACAACAATGATGAGGTCTAGTTTGATCTTGATATCAACATACGTTTCAGCGTTCCAGCCTAACCCAAAAACCCAAACTCACTGCTGTCGGGTTGATTCACCTCATAACGACCCCTCCTTGAGTTCTGAGACAGTATCTCTATAGAAGTAGATTGCCCAGTATTCCTTCTGAGGAGTGGCTGTGAATTTGATCCACCAGCCTTCTGGTTAGCAGTCAAATGCCTTAGTTAATGTGTATTTGGGACTGCACATGTTCTAGGGTCCTGGGCAACTCTCAGTAAATAGTACTCTTTTTGAAAACTTTTTACCCAGTCACAAACTAAGTATAAGGAAACATTTTCTTCCTTGAATGTAAGAATTTCTAAATAGAATTAATTGTTCTTCTTCAGTGGAGGAGGAAGATAAACTGAAATACAGTATTTCTTGGTTAGGTATGTGTAAAGCCAGAGACACACAGAGAGACCTCCTTAGCAGATGAGTTCCTTCTTTGCAGGTTCTTGGCTAGGCATCCAAAAATTTAAAGTTTTACTTAGGAATTCATCCCCCAAAGTATCTGGGCTCATTTTTATATAACTGAAAAACACATCAATATAATAACTTAGAAGAAATTAAATCAATATAAAATTTCAATTGATGGATGTAGCACAGAAATATATATATATTTATTTTAATACATCTCAAACCATGTAGAAGCACAGAGAAGATACATATCCTCTTTTCCACCCTATTATACTGTGCTTCCTAGAGTTAGTTACTATACATTTTGTGCTATAGCAATAACTTGAAAACAAAAGTTCTCTCCTTTCCAATAAAATACTTAATTCATCTAAAGATAACATAAAATGCTATCTTCAGGTTTAGGAAGAGAACATGATTTTTTAAACTCTAAAAAATATCTGCTACTACTGAGAAGCATCTTGTGTATTGTATAGTATATATTTATAAAACCAGGATGGATATCTTATAAAAGTCTATATAGAGCCATCAGATTAATTTCCAGATTTTCTCTAAAATTCTTGCTTGCCAAACTGAGTCCTATTGTCTGAGAGCTACTCTTGATTCCCTACCCCCACCTACAGTTACAGTGGGCATGACCTTCTCAAATGGCTGATTTTCTGGAACTCTGATTGGCCCATGGAGATCTGGTGGTGCAGTGGGTAAGGCATTTGGCTGCTAACCAGAGGTTGACAGTTCAAACCCACCAGCTACTCTGTGGGAGGAAGATGAAGCAATCTACTTCAATAAAGATTTAAAGCCCTGGAAACTCTATGGGGGTCAGTCAGTACTGATTGGAATCAAGTCGATGTCAATGGGTATGATTGGCTTTAGTAGTTCTGGTGGTGCAAGTTTAAAGCATTTGACAGCTAACCCAAATATTGGTAGTTCAAACACCTGAGCCTCTCTGCAGGAGAAAGTTGAGGCAGTCTGTTCCCCTAAAGATTTACTGAGGCAGTTCTAGTGTGTCCTAAAGAGCTGGAATCAATTCAGTGGCATTGGGTTTCATTTGGTTTTGGTATGACTGAATTTATTCAGTTGGTTTTACTGCGCAAACACAATTTTGGATTTGGGATTCATGTCACTTCTTTAATAAGGAATTTTTAGTCCCTTGAGCTCTGATGGTGTAGTACCAAAGACATTTGACTGCTAACCAGAAGACTGGCAGTTCAAACCCACCAGCTACTCCTTGGAAGGAAGACTGGGTAATCTACTTCTATAGCGATGCCACCTTGGAAACCCAAGGATGGGTCACTGTGAGTGGAATTGACTCGACGGCAGTGAGTTTGATTTTGGTTTAGAAAACAAAATGTACTAAAAATATTACATGTCCTTGAAATTCCTGCTCTAGAAGGAGTTGATAGGTAGACATCACTCATTTGTTCCCTTAGGGAGAAAATTTTCATCCTTCTGGACTTTTCAAGGTGGTTGATGTACCAAATGTTATATATTTTAGTCCCCTACTTATCATTAGCATATCATACTTTCAGGGTGGGTCTCCCCAAAGACTTAAAAAATAACAAAGGCATTGCCTTTACGAGATAAACTGAGAAAGCAGAACTTAGTGGATCAATGCAGATCAATGCAAAATAGCTTGAATGTAGCATTATGGCTTCAAGGAAGGCCTGCAAACCAAATAGTTGTAATTCAATGTATGAGAGCAACAGTTATAAGAGATATGTTTTATTTGAAATGTGTACTCTATTATGCAGTTTATATTTTTATTTTATCTATGTATAGGTGTGTGTTATTGTTGTTTTTCTCTCTCTCTTACAGGACTTTGGGGGTCAAGACCTAAAGTGCCTTATACATAAGCTCACAGTAAATAAGTGACAGAACCAGGTTTCAAACCCAAGTTGGTCAAATTCTACGAGCTGTGCCACTTATCTAAATAAAAGATAGGTCAATGAGAAGGAATGTAGTGTCTAAGGCATTTGAATGCTAACCAGAAGGCTGGCAGTTCAAACCCACCAGCCACTCCTCAGAAGGAAGATTAGGCAATCTACTTTCATAGTGATACCGTCTCAGAAACCCAAGGAGGGGTTGCTATGAGTTGGAGCCAACTCAATGCAGTGAGTTTGGAAAATGTGTTGGCTGTGGAAGCATAGTGTTACACAGGTTTTGAAATTAGATCTGAATTCAAATCTTGGCCCAGTCGTGTATTGGCTGTGTTTTCTTACTGGGGAAAATAGTGTACAAAATACTTAGTGCAATGTCTGACACTCAACAAATGGAGAGGAAAGTCAGAGATAACGAAGCCCTTCTGAACATCCTTAGCCTATGAAATGTAATGTTCCACCAACTTACTGTGAAAATAAATAAACAACATAATATCATCTTGATGCTCCCAAACTTAGAATGAACTCCAAGAATCCCGACTGATTACTGTTATCCCCAAACAAAATTCTAATCATATTTTGATTGGCTGCCTTCCTACCTATAGGAAAATATCCCAATGCTCATAACAGACCCACATGAGAGTTATATTTCTTTGTAATTTAGTCAATTAAATTTGAGTTTACATATGAGTTTTATGAGACTGATTAAAGGGATTCCTGAGAAGGTGAGCTTTCCCTTGTGTGCTGTCCAAATTAGAATTTGCAGCCCCTAAGGCTGGTGGACAGAGTTTTTGCCTTGGTAAATCTACCAGGACAATGAGTGCCATATTGAGAAGGGACTAGCCAACCTTTTCTTGTCTATACATCTCCTCTCTGGCCTCATCTTCACTTTCATGTACCAGCTATGCTTGGACTGATATATAAGTGCTTGTGCTGCCACAGACAGCCATGCTCTACCTCAGCTTTGTCCTTTCAAATGTGCTGCTCCTTCTACTTGGTAATGTATCCATCCATCCTTACTCCAGTTCTATGTCTCCCACTCAGCTTTTGCACACATCACAAGCATTGGTCCCTTCAAGAAAATGTCTTTCACCTCTTATCCGGTTTAAAGTCTCCTCCCATTTGCTGTTGTTCATGTTGCACAAGGCATTATTGTAGCAGTTACCATTATATTTATGTGTCTGACTCCACTACTAGCTACTTGAACACAGTCATTCTTACTTGTCTTTGTACCCTGGTATATACTTTGGCATTTAATCGCTGATTGAAAACTATTTTTTGAAAATATTGTTAATTGGAAACTCCTAGACACTGGTGTAAAATGTTACATTGTATGTTGCTCATTTCAGAATCCTGACAGTCTAGAAATTTGTTTCATTCTTAATACATATTTATTAAATCAATGAATAAAAAAATGATATATTTATGTTTGTATGAGAAGAAAATATTAAGAAGTATTTTTAACTATAGTCCTTTGGTCAGCATGATCAGCATTCTTGGTGCACAGTTATTATTAGAACAAAATACCATTTAAGTTTATTGCTTCTTATATCTTTCCCTAGACAAAAGCAACATAATCATTTTTAAAAGCAATAAAACATATGCAAGTTTGTTGTCTAGTTATAATAAAATCAACATCATTGGATAATAGAAATGGAAAATCAGAATTGAATACAGAGACAGAAGATTGAATAAGAATATGGCAAGATGCCCAGACAAATCTCAATTTACTATAGCAAAAATGGACTGACAATTAGATTCCTGAATTACGTCTTTGAGTTGATATGGTTTTCTTTCTCATGACACTCTCCGTGACATGTGAGAGAAGGTGTAAATAGATTGGTTTGGGCTCTATGGAGTGTGACTGTTCAATTATTTAAGAGGTCTGTCATGAAGTAATTGTTTATAAATGCGGAGAACAAAAAAGAGTGCCTTGTGAACATATGTATATGCAAATGTAGATAAAAGCATTGCTAATATCTACAGAAAGGAAAATAATTAGCAAATTCATAAGGGTCACTCTTATAATTCTAATGTTAAGGCTAATCATTTATTCATTTTTAGATATTTCCCTAATGCATTTAACATGTGTGTTCAATAGTAAATGATAATGTACTGGAATTTATAAAGCAGAGAGGAAAAGAGGTGAGCATGTTAAACTATCCTAACATTTTCCCAAGTAGCAGAGGATGTTTTATGGCTGTCCTTGCTATTCATACACAGTCGAAAGACGTCTCAGTGCTCACTGTCCTGTACTGCTGCTTGTTGTTGTTGTTGTTATGTGCTGTCGAGTTGGACCTGACTCATAGCGACCCCTTCTTGGGCTTCCAAGGCAGTATCACTATGGAAATAGATTGCCCAACCTTCCTTCCAAGGAGTGGCTGGTGGTTTGAACCGCCAGCCTTCTGGTTAGCAGTCAAGTGCCTTAGGTACTATGCTACCAGAATTCCTAACTACAGGCATAGAAGATAGGATTTACAACATATCACAAAGCTGAGGATAATTACATCAGATCACAAAATGGAGGACAATTACAGCCGACCATAAAACTATATCATTACACAACTGCCAAACTTCTAAAAGTCATGGCCTAGCTAAGTTGACACATTATCTTCACTGTCACAGATTTCATACTCCCTAATTTGCATTAGCAGCAACATGTTCAATCCCACTGGTGGGCCACAAATACCAGGCTGTTGTTAGGTGCTGTTGAGTTGGCCCCCTATGTACAACAGAACAAAGCACTCACCAGTCCTGCACTATTCTCACAATTGTTGCTTATCTTGAGCCAATCAATCCACCTCATTGAAGATCTTCCCCTTTTTGTTCATCATTTGCTTTACCAAGCATAATATCCTTCTCCACAGATTGATCCCTTCTGACAATATGACTAAAGTAGGAGAGATGAAGTATGGCCATTCTCACTTCTAAGAAGCATTCTGGTTGTACTTCTTCTAAGATAGATTTGTTCATTCTTCTAGTAGTCCATGGTGCATTCAATATTCTTTGACAACACCACAATGGAAATTAATCAATTGTTCTTTGGTCTTCCTTATTCATTATCCAGCTCTCATGAGTATATGTGGCTATTAAAAATACCATGGCTTGAGTCAGGTGCAACTTAGTCTTTTAAGTTCTTTGCTTTTTAACATTTTAAAGAGGTCTTTTGGAGTAGATTTTTGGAGCAGATGCAATACATCATTTGATTTTTTGACCGCAGCTTCCATGGTTGTTGACTGAGGATCCAAGTAAAATGAATCCTTGGTGTGGTAGTTATGTTTGTGTGTCAACTTGGCTGGGCCTGGTTGAATGGCTGGGCAGCTGGTGGTAATTATTTCCCATGATGAGATTGCCAGTCAACTCCATGGTGGGATCTACCACAAGCAGCTGAGTAGCTGCCTTTGGGATGTGGTCTGCTTCCTGCATATAAGGAGAAGCCTTGGGAATGGTCTCTAGCTTATGGCACCTTGAACCTTGCATGTAGCTGTGTCCTTGTTCAGCAGCTGGCCATGCTCTGCCAACCTTGGGACTTAAATGGATTTGAATTAAGGGTCTGCCATGTGATTTGGTAATATCAGGACTGTGACTTTTTACTTGTGAACCTTGGGCTTGGCAGCATCAGCAGCCAGCAGTTGTCTGAGTGAAGAAAAGCCTCTAGCTTCAATGGGCTGGGAGGTAGAAGCAGAGCTGAAGCCCAAGGCTGAGGGGCTTTCACCTAGTCCCTAGAGCCTGGCACTTTGAACTTGGACATAAAGCCTCCAAACTGTAAGAGAATAAACTTCTGTTTGTTATGGCCATCCCATTTGTGGTACATTCTTGTCAGCATGTCACTAGCTAACCAGAACACTTGGAAACTTCAGTCTTTTCTCCAGTTGTGACGATTTTCATTTTCTTCATGTTGAGGTGTAATCCATACTGAAGATTGTAGTCTTTGATCTTTATCAGTACGTGCTTTAAGTCCTCTTCACTTTCAGCAAGCAAGGTTGTGTCATCTGCATATCGCAGGTTGTTAATGGGTCTTCCTCCAATACTAATGCTGCATTTTTCTTCATATAATCCAGCTTCTCAGACTATTTACTCAGCATACAGATTGAATAAGTATGCTGAAAGGATACAGACTTAACACATAGCTTTCCTGATTTTAAACCATGTATTATCCCCTTGTTCTGCCCGAACCACTGTCTCCTCTTGGTCTATGTACAGGTTCATCATGAGCACAATTAACTTTCTGGAATCCCCATTCTTTGCAATGGTTTTCATAATTTATTATGATCCACACAAGTACCATAGTCCATATAATCATGCTGTGGAAGACAAGAAGACTGTGGCTAGAAGTGCCAAATTAAGTTATTCACTGCATTGCAGTAAGATTTATTTGTGAGTGACAAACAGATAAAAATAACATTGTTTTCCATGAGATGGTTGTTTATTTCTCTTCCACATAAAGAAGTCCAGAAGTAAACAGCTCAGGTGTGACATGCCATTCAGTGGTGTTATTTCCAGGTTCTGTCCAATTTGTCTTGGCATGTGACTTCCCCTACATAGATCAAGATGTATGCTTAAGCTCCATTCATCACACACACTTTCAGAACAGTGTAGAACAAATATCTTCTTTTAAGGACCTCTCCCATACTTACCTCACACTCAGTTTGTCTAATAATGGACTTACCATTTCCACCCAAGCATAGTCCTTCTCAATTGTATTGCAGTTTACTTTATGACACTGTTCATCAATTCAAGTTTAAAAAAGGAAATTATTCAAGCATATTCCCTTTCTTGTTAACCATAATGACCACTAAATTATTAACAGCTAATTCTTTGATATTTTTTTTTTCTTGATGTTTCCTTTTGCTTTATGCACATTCCTTCTAGTCTAGTTTTTAGATTTATCTAAACAGATACTCTTCCCTACTGTCTCTTTCCTTTTGGGTTCACCTTGAATATTGCTTTCATATTTGATTAGGTCCTACCCTAAACCAGGATGACCTCATTTTAAACTGATTGCTTCTATAAAAACCCTATTTCCAAATAAGATTCATAGCTACTGAAGGGTAGGATTTCAACATAAGTTTTAAGGAGACAATACTGAACCCACAATAGTATTTAAATTTTAAATGTGACAATTTGCCTTACTCTAACTACTACCTTCCTTGAAATGCTTCAAAGCTACTCCTTACCTACTCCCCTATACTCTAAAGATCACACAGCAAAGAAGACTGTCATTACTACTATTTCTATAATCTCATCCCCCATAATTATACCCTTATACCATTTACTTGTTATTTTCTGTAAACTAGATACAATGTCATATTTCAGTGGAGGATGATGATGATGATGATGAAGAAGAAGAAGATGATGATGAAGAAGAAGATGATGATGATTTGCCCTCTGAAGCACTGAAAACATGCTTCTGGGCCTAGGAGAAAGGAGTGGAAAGTGGACTGTAGACATTGCCTCATTTTCCACTCCACTTACACTTCCATCATAAAGAGGTTTAAGTGAGATTATTCTCTTTCCTTATTTTTAGTTTTAGTTTTATGATTATGAGCAAAGTGACAGGTTGATGTCATTCTATTTTATTGAATAAAAGGGTATCAAGAGCTTGAATTTAGCAGAAACAATGATATATAACAACTACAGAAAATTAAAAGGTAAAATATAGGATGAATAAGGTCTATTTCCCAGACTAAAGCAGTTCCAGTAATTTACATGAGTCACAATGACAAATTTTGTCTTGTGACCAATTCACAATTCAACACTGCTAGAATCTATTAGAGATAAAAACAATTTCTGAGAGTTTTAATTCTTCCTTCTCACATATCCTTAATTGCTTCCAGCTGTAGCCAAGATGATTCTGGACTAACCTGCACAAAGCATTACAAATAAAAACAAAGAACTCCAAATGTATGCCATTGAACTCCAAGAAATATAATCTGGGTGCCATAGTATATTTTGTTGAACTCACAGAAAATTTAGCGATACCCCCTTGATTTATTTAAAGTAGCTGATAAATCAGAAAATGTAATAACACATTTTTTTTCCATTTTAGAGTTTCTAACATTATTTCTCATCATTTCAGGTTTTTATATCATCAAGGAGTCCCAGGGATTTCCCAGAGTATTGATATTTTACTATCGATGTTTTTGTTCCTACACAGCAGATATTCCTGGAATGACTTATTTTAGTGCATAGGAAATCCATGCACCATATACAAATGCTCTTCCAGATTTTTTAGAGCACAAGAAGTCTTCAAAGAGTTGCTCTTTTGAATTAGTGTGTATCAAGTAGATTCAAAGATGATGCACAATGTCCACATTGGGTAAAGGAGCCTCAAAAAATCAAAGACTCCTTTTGATAAAAGTGTGGGTAGAAAGAAAACAAGCTATTAATATCAATATATGACAGTTTCCATATATTACCAATTTTTGCTTCACACATCATCACTATAAAAGCAGCATCAAATACTATGTTAGTTTTCTAGGTCTGCTGTAACAAGCTACCACAAACCTGGTAGCTTAAAACAAAAGAAACATAGTCTTTTGCAGTTCTAATGGTCAGAAGTCTGAAATTAAGATGTCAGCCGCTCTCTCTGATGTCTGTAAAGGACAATCCCTCCCTGACTCTTCTAGATTCTAATGGCTCCAGGCATTTTTTTCTTTGTGACTGACTCCAATCTCTGCCACCATCCTCATATGGTCTTCTCCACTCTGTGTGTATCTTCTCCTCTTCTATCTCTCATAAGGTGACTTGCTGTTTTATTTAGGGTCTATAAGAATTTTATGCAGGGTAATATCACTGTAATATGCCTAACTTAATTATGCCTGCAAAGATCCTTTTTCCATACAAGCTCACATCCATAGGTTCTCTGGGTTAGAACATGAACGTGTCTGTTAAGGAACTGCAGTGCAACCTACTACATATATTAATCAGTCTGAGTACGTCAAGATATGTTGTTGCTGTTGTTGTGGGCCGTCAAGTCAGACCCGACTCATACCGACCCCTCCTTGGGTTTCCCAGTCAGTATCACTATGAAAGTAGATTGCTCAACCTTCCTTCCCAGGAGTGGCTGCTGGGTTTGAACCGCCAGCCTTCTGGTTAGCAGTCAAGTGCCTTAGGCACTACACTACCAGAGATCCCTGTCAGGATACAGTTGGAGGAAATATTGTTTATTGTTTACAAAATATCAGTTTTGTCTCACTGAGTGTTCTTAGATAAGAGAGGTCAAGGAGAATCCCCAGTGGCTCAGGCAGATCGCAAATAAAAACGTAATATAGACTACTACTTATCTTTCCATTTCTCAGATGCACTCTATATCTTGATTTCTTAACATTTCCTAGTTTTTAAATGCATCCCTTTGCCTCTTTCTTGACTCTTGTCTTTATTTGTCTCTTCTCCATTTTTGTTTCTTAGGCTTTCTTTCTTTTTTGTTTGGGGGCCATTTTTCTATAAATTTTGGGGCTATGGAGGTAGAGAGAAGAGGAAAACACTTTTAATTGTGTGGAAATCATCACCCTACTTCAAATCCAAGTCATACTGTAGCAAGCTTTTAAAACAGAAAGGAGCTAAGAAAGTGTTTGTATGTGTATGTGTGAGAAAAGCAAGAAATAGAGAAAGACAATAATAGTGAAACAAATTGATGGAGGCTGAAAGGTATAATATAGATGTATAGGTTCTTATTTGAAAAATATATTTAGCAAAGAAGAAATATTTGTCACAGAAATACTATATGACTGTTAAAATGGTAGAATAAAAAGAAATAATCTACAAGGGCAATAAAGTGAAGATGAGTCATTGTTGAATGACTCTTCCAAATATTCTGTAGAATTACAAAAAAAACAAAGTTTGTAAATTAATGTGCTTCCACCATGAATGTCAAGTTGATATAAAGAATTTTTTTCCATTTTTACATTTATTGAATCCCTACTCTGCGTAAGAGCTACTGTTTAGTATGTTGACGCAGAATATAAGTAACAATAAGCCATCATGTTGTGTCCCAGATACAAGGGTTTAGTAACACCACCTTGGAAAACCATCAATTCTCTCACTTACCCAATAGAGAGAATATGTTACATGGTAGGAAAGCAAATTTTAAAAATCGAAACAAATATGCAAACAGAATTCTAAACTAAATTTTATAAAAGCTAAATTACACTAAATGGAAAGTATACTTGTATGGTTTGGGTGTTTGGAAATTCCTTAAGTGGCAAATCTAAGCCTTTGCTTTCTTCAGAACAATTTTTGTTCATGGTGTGCTTTTAATAAAGATTGAATAGCAGTAATAATGCTTTCTGTGGTCAATAAAAAGTTCTAAATATTATATTATAATACAGTTTTTGTTCTCATATTGAAATATGTTATTGAAGATAGGTAAAGGAAATATTCAGAATTTATTGAGGTTTTGGTATAACAATGTAAAGCATTTCTAAACATTTCTCATTCATATTCCAAATTTTCATTGAAGTGATAGGTGGTTTCAGTATAACTCTAAGTTTTTGCTTTATAGTTTAAGTGATTTTCACATAAAAGCTGACATTTCCAAGAGAGGGGGGATATTTTAGATCAAAAGGAAATGTGTACATTTTTGAGGTTGGTCATGTTGTTTCTTTTCTCTGTTCTTTGAATTCCTGTCCCGGTTTAAAGTCATGGCAATCTCCCCCCTTGCTGACATGTCAATCAAATAATACCAAATTTTCTAGTAAATACTTTTTCTTATCTCATCAATTCTCCTTCCAACCCTGAGAACTTCCTTTCTGTTCATTTAATAAGGCTCCTGAGGAAGTTAACTCTCTTAAATCTCTACATCCATAGCTATAAATGTCCTCACTTTTAAATCATAGTTCTCGTTAATAATTTCTAGTTCTTAATATTAGATTAATCAAATCTTTATCAAAGAAAGTTTGTTTGAAAAATAATTTCAAAGTCAATCAGCACACTAACAAAATGATTTACCTTTCTTTCTTCATTTATTTCTTTCTTTCCTTTTCTGCTCAGAAAAAATCAGAAAATATGACTGGTGATGTTTGTCTTTTGTAATTAAAATCAAATAACATCTAGGAAGAATTTTGGGTAAATTTTCATGATGCCAGGATCCTGAACACCATTTCTGTCTGGTGGCCTCAGTTGCCCTTTCTCAAAAATTGCAGAAGTGGAGAAAGCATAGATTTCTATAATATATATTTCCCCTGTGACACTTTCAGGTAGTCTTAACAACATTTCCCTACACTATGGAATACTAGATGGCTTTTCTAGTGGAAGAAACCTTCATTTTTTTTTAATATAAAAAATAAATCAGAATGCATTGGCTCTATTCATAACATTAGACAGACTACTGAATAATAATAAACAAATAAGTAGAAACACAATTTATATTTTTGGAAATATAAAGTAAGTTAAAACTATTGCACAATTCCCTATTTGTATATGGCTCATTGGAATCTTAATATTGTCCATTGTCTGCTGCAGAATATACTTCTTTAGTTCTTATCTTTGTAAGTTTCAGAGCTATTTCTGTATCTCAGTTATAAAGCACAGGCTGAATCATTCACATTCTTTCTCAAACTCAGGTTGACTCAAGCCCAAGACTTTCAGAGGAATATCCATGAATCTTATTTCAGTCCTATTTTTGGAAAAAGCCATGAATTGTCTTACAGGAATATCTGTAGAACATTACATAAGTAAGAGCTTAGCTTTACTTTAGTACCACGTTTGAAAAAAGCTTGGACTATGGACTAATACAGTCCTGAGTTCAAATACTGATTTTACTAATTGATAATGAATGACTCTCATAAACTTAAGATTACCTTGCCTAGAGGCTAAGGCACTTGACCGCTAACCAGAAGGCTGGTGGTTCAAACCCACCAGCCATTCCTGGGAAGGAAGATGGGGCAACCTACTTCCACAGTGATACTGCCTTGAAAACTGAAGGAGGGGTTGCTATGAGTTGGGTCTGACTCGATGGCACATAACAACAACAACAATGGGAGCTCTGGTAGCATAGTGCCCAAGGCACCTGACTGCTAACCAGAAGGCTGGTGGTTCAAACCCATCAGCCACTCCTCGGAAGGAAGGTTGGGCAATCTGCTTCTGTAGTGATACTGCCTCAGAAACCCAAGGAGGGGTCACTATGAGTCGGGTCTGACTCGACAGCACACAACAACAACAACAACATTGCTTAATTTCCTTATCTCTAAAACAGAAACATGGACACTTATAGACCCAAAGGGTTATTTTTAGAATCAAACAATTTAATATCTAGAAAAGTTTACTAAAGTAAACTTTAGTAAAATGTCTTGGCACAGTGTACACACAAATATTCAAATATACTTCATATAAGAATAATACATTGAGAGGACTTCTCTTTAGTTCTTGACATAAAGGTATCTTTCGGTATATAACTGGCAGTAATAGATAAATAAATGGTGAAAATATAAAATTACTAATAAAGGATTAATGTAAAATTTCTCATTTGTCAGGCAGATCCTGCCAATAAAGAGAAAAGAAGCCTCCTTATTCAAATAGTATTTTGGCTCCGATATTATCTTGTATTCTTATTGTTGTTATTGTTGTTGTTGTTATGTGCTACTGAGTAGGACCTGACTCATAGCGACCCCTCCTTGGGTTTCTGTGGCAGTATCACTACAGAAGTAGAAGTATTATTTATTTGACTTTTGAAATGAATACACTTTTAAAATATTTTAGAAGGGAAAAAACCTAGCAGAACCAGGTGATATGAAACAGCAACTTGTTTAAAAACTTGCAAAAAAATACATATAATTTTGCTAATAACGTTGGGAATATGCTCTTGCCTGAGCTTTTCTGCCTGCTTTCTTCTAACTAGGTTATTCTGAGCAGACTGCTAGGGTATGATAAATGTGCACTGTGAGTAATTTACTATTTGTAGGACTAAGAGAACAAAGACAAAGGATTGAAAAAAAAAAAAATTAGTAATCAGCTGCTTCAGGGTCCTATTCAGGGTCCTAAACTTGAAATATTAATTGATACTTTAAAGAGCTACAATTTATTTCTACTCCTACTTAAGTCCAGCAGCAGCACATCTCTGGGAATTACTGTTCTATAACAACACATAATATAATTTTGTTCATACAGTTATGCCTGTCACACTTTGTGAAATTTACCAGTGAGTGGGTTGTCATCAGTTTTAGTACATATCTTCGATACACACAAATCCAGAGGGAAATAGGGCAGCTCTTGTTTGTCAAAGAATGAAAAGAAAGGAAGTGGCCCAAGGGCCTAAAAGTAGCTATGTGAATGCAAACCCACTGTCATTGAATTGATTTCAACTCATAGCAACCCACATTGGGTTTCTGAGGCTGTAAATCTTTAGGGAAGTAGATTGCCTCATCTTCCTCCTCCAGAGCACTTGTTGGGTTTGAAACTCTGACCTTTTGGTTAGCAGCCAAATGCCTTAGCCATTCCACCACTGTTGTGTTGTTGTTAGGTGCCATGAAGTCGTTTCTGACTCATAGCAACCCCATGCACAGCAGAACAAAACACTGCCTGATCCCGCACCAGCTCCATGATCCCTGCTATACTTGAGCCCATCATCACAGCCACCGTGTCAATCCATCTCATTGAAGGCCTCCCCCTCTTTCGTCGACCCCCCACCCTACCAAGCATGACATCCTTCTCCAAGGAATGGTCCCTTCTGACAACATGACCAAAGTAGGTGAGACCAAGTCTGGCCATTCTCACTTCTAAGGAGCATTTTGGGTGCACTTCTTCCAGGGCAGATCTGTTAGTTCTTTTAGCAGTCCATGGTACTTTCAGCATTCTTCACCAGCACCACAACTCAAAAGCATCGGCTCTTCTTCGGTCTTCCTTATTCATTGTGCAGCTCTCACATGCATATGAGGTGGTTGAAAATATCATGGCTTGTGTCAGACGCACCTTCGTCCTCAAGGAGACATCTTTGCTCCTCAGCACTTGAAAGAGTCCCTTCGCAGCCAATCTGTCCAGTGCTACACATCCTCTAATGTCCTGAATGCTGCTTCCATTGGTATCCATTGTAGAACCAAGCAATGTGAGTTCTTTGACAATCTCAATCTTTTCTCCATTTATTGTGATGTTGCTTATTGGTCCAGTTGTGAGGATTTTTGTTTTCTTTACATTGAGACATAATCCATACTGCAGACTGTATTCTTCAATCTTCATCAGTAAGTGCCTCAAGTCATCCTCACTTTCAGCAAACAAAGTTGTATTGTCAGCATATCTCAGGTTGTTAATGATTCTTCCTCAAATCCTGATGCCATGTTTTTCTTCATATAGTCCAGTTTCTTGAATTACTTACTCAGTATATAGATTGAATAAGTATGGGGAAAGGATACAACCCTGACATACTCCCTTCCTGATTTTAAACCATGTAATGTTCCCTTGTTCTGTTCGAACAACAGCCTCCTGGTCAATGTACAGGTTCCTCATGAATACAATCAAGTGTTCGGGAATTCCCATTCTTCTCAATGTTATCCACAATGTGTCACGATCCACACAATCAAATGCCTTTGCATAGTCAATAAAACACAAGTAAACATCTTTCTGGTATTCTTTGCCTTGAGCCAAGAACCATCTGACAGCAGCTATCATATCCCTTCACGTCCTCTTCTGAATCCAGCTTGCACCTCTGGAAGTTCTCTGTCAATATACTGC
>NW_006921734.1:3711967-3713070 GCF_000298275.1 Orycteropus afer afer
AAAATATGGATCTCTTCCAGTCAGTTGGCCAGGTAGCTGTCTTCCAAATCTCTTGGCATAACCAAGTGAGTGCCTACAGTGGGGCATTCATTTGTTGAAATATCTCAATGGGTATTCTGTCAATTCCTGGAGCCTTGTTCTTCGCCAATTCCTTCATTGCAGCTTTGACTTCTCCCTTTATTACCATTGGTTCTAGATCATATGCCACCTCCTGAAATGGATGAAGATTGACCAGTTCTTTTCAGTGCAGTGACTCTCTGTATTCCTTCCATCTTCTTTTGATGTTTTCTGCATCTATCACTATTTTGTCCATAGAATCTTTCAATATTGCAACTTGAGGTTTAAATTTTTTCTTCAATTCTTTCAACTTGAGAAATGCTGAGTATGTTCTTCCCTTTTGGTTTTCTAACTCCAGGTCTTTGCACATTTCATTATTGTAATTGGCTTTGTCTACTCAAGCTGCTCTTTGAAATCTTCTGTTCAGCTTTTTTATCTTGTCATTTTTTCCATTGGTTTTAGCTACTCTCCACTCAAGGGCAAGTTTCAGAGTTTCTTCTGTCATCCATTTTGGTCTTCTTTTCTCATCTTTTTAGTGACCTCTTGCTTTTTTCATGGATAATGTTCTTGATATCCTCCCACAATACTTCTGGTTTTCAGTCACTGGTGTTCAATGCATCAAATCTATTCTCTAGATAGTCTCTAAATTCAGGAGGGATATATTCAAGATCATATTTTGGCTCTCTTGCACTTGTTTTAATTGTCTTTAACTTTAAGTTGAACTTGCATGTGAGCAGTTGATGGTCTGTTCCATAATCAACTCCTGGCCTGGTTTTGGCTGAAGATACTGAGCTTTTCCATTGCCTCTTGCCCCAGATGTAGTAAATCTGATTTCTGTGTGTTCTATCTGGTGAAGTCCACATGTACAGCCCCTGTTTGTGTTGTTGAAGAAAGGTATATGCAATGAATAATTTGTTGGTCTTGCAAAATTCTACCATGTGAGTTCCAGCATTATTTCTGTCACCGAGGCCAAATTTTCCAACTACCGGTAGTTCTTCTTTGTTTCCAACTTTTGCATTCCAGTCACCAGTGATAATTAACACATC
>NW_006921734.1:3713630-3714972 GCF_000298275.1 Orycteropus afer afer
TGTATCAGACAGTGTTTCTTTGCTATTCATAAGGTTTTCTCTGGCCAATTCTTTGACAAGTGGATGGCCTCTTCCTTCTTCCTAATTTGTCTCAGTCTGCAAGCCAGGCTGATACCTGTGTACCATGTGCACCCAGCTGGGTTTGAAACACCAGTGACACAGCCTCAAGACTCACAGCAACACTTCACCACAGTAAGACAAACCAACAGACTAGTTTGTTCCCTTGTTGTTGTTGTTTGCCGTCAAGTCGGCCCCAACTCATAGCGACCCCTCCTTGGGTTTCCAAGGAAGTATCACTACGGAAGTAGGATTGCCCAAACTTCCTTCCGAGGAGTGGCTGGTGGGGTTGTCCCCTTAGCTTTTGGAAACCTCTCCAACCACACTTACCTGTATCCCTGAGGCTGACTCCTCGCTCTGTCCCTGTCCCTGGGCCTTTTCCTCTCCTTTCTCCTGCTTTCCTGCCTTGCTGCTTTGGGGCATAGCCTGAGTTCCCCCTCCTCACCTGGATCCCTTTGGCTGACTCCACATTCTGTCCTGGTCCTCAGGCCTTTTCTTCTCCTTTCTCCCACTTTCCTGTCCTGCCACTTGAGGGCATAGACTGAGTTCCCTCTCCTCACCTGTATCCCTGTGGCTGACTCCTCGCTCTGTCCCAGTCCCTGGGCCTTTTTTCCCATCACTAGAACTCCTTATGTGAATGAAAACCAAAATCAACACCAAACTCACTGTCGTCTAGTCAGATCCGACTCATAGCAACCCCTCCTTGGGTTTCCAAGGAGGGAATCTACTTCTACAGAAGTAGATTGCTCAATCTTCTTTCTGAGAAGTGGCTAGTGATTTGGACTGCCAGCCTTCTGGTTAGCAGTCAAATGCCTTTTCAGCACTATACCACAGAGTTTAAACATTTAGCACATACAATATTGATGAGGGGATTCATTAGCTGAATCATAATCTCAGCATTTCATAGGAGAAATTCACCGAGTGTCACATTACTTTCTTAAAAAATACTAGGCCATACAATATGCCATATGGTATTTATTTCATATCTCTGACGTTTCATGGACGTGATCTGAGCAGAGAGGTCCTAGGAGGTACACATGGGTGCTAACATGCAATTGAAGTTAAAAATAAACAAACAAACAAATAAATAAAAGTGTTTGTTTTGTAAAGTGTAGTCTTGTAAAGCTATGTATTTAGGTAGAAGTCAAGGGTATAAAAATGTATTTTATAGAGCTATATAGATTGATAGGTTGACCAGATTACCAGAGCATACTAGAAAAACTTACTTATTTTCATTCCCATGTTACCTTCCAGGTGACACTTAAGATAAATGAAGAAGGAGTTC
>NW_006921734.1:3717856-3718890 GCF_000298275.1 Orycteropus afer afer
GGGAGAACAATGTGGAACAAAACTCAAAATCATTTGGAGGAAAAAAAAAGAAAAAAAGAAGGTGGGGACCAGGTTTGCTAGTCCAATAGAGCCTGGTGGAACCACTGAGACTGGTTAGCAGTCAAGTGCCTTAGGCACTACGCTACCAGAGTAAATTTCTCATTCACCTCTACATCAGTTAGGCCAGAGAGTTTTCACAAAGTCAGAATGGCATCAGTGCATCAGTGCATAGACTAACTTTTTGTTCCTAAAGTTAATTTCGCTCAATCATTGGCCAAATTTACAGTTCATAAGAATCACTAGACAGATATGTACTGTATCATGCATATTTAACTTTATCAACAATTTATAGGATTTTCAAAGATAATTGTGACTACTTGAACATTTTTTGAGTTTACAAAAAGAATTTAAGTTCTAATCACAGAATTGTGAAACTTCTTTAATTGTAGCATGATGTGGAAACTGTTTCTTATAACATCTTCATGGTGGATTCCAATGATGATATTTCCTGTCCAATCTCTTGATGTAATTGAAAGCAATTAACAACATATTATAAATGAAAGCAATTAACAACATATTGTTGTTTTATGTGACATCTGAACATACATAGAAGTCATTGCATATTAAGGGGAAAAAAAAAGCTTACATCTCTGTTTAACAGATTTCCAGCTTTAAGATTTAGGTTGGGAACTTTTTTTTTTTCTTTCCTCTCAAGTATTCAATGCAGCTCAGAGCCTTTAAAAAGCAATGTAAATAAAACTTTGGCTAGGAAAGTATTGCTCAATATAGACCAAGGGGAAAACAATTCATGCATCTAATTCCTAGAAATAATTCCCTAAAAGCTACTTAATGTAAGAGTGAAGATTAGTACAGATGGCTCTGTTTGGTTGACATAGTAACTCTTCCAATAGCTAAACATTAGATGATAGTTCATTACTACCAAAGTGAGGAGATTTAGTCTTCTTCAAATGGAATTACATTTTAAAACAAATGTAAGCCAAGTTGCTATTTCATTCATTCTCTCAAATCCGGGA
>NW_006921734.1:3720120-3725866 GCF_000298275.1 Orycteropus afer afer
TCATGTAACCCATAAGAAGACAGGAAAATGGAAAATAAAGAAACAATAAAAAGCAAAAACATAAAATAGAACATAAAATGATAGATATGACATTTAATTTATCAATAATTACATTCACTGTCTCAATACACCAGTTAAGAGACAGAGATTGATAAGATGAATAAAAATATGACCCACATATCTACTTCCATAGTGATACTGCCTCAGAAACCCAAGGAGGGGTCGCTATGAGAAGGTCCAACTCGACGGCACATAACAACAACAACAACATATATTTTCTATAACAAACACACTTCAAATATAATAATATAAATAGATTGAATGTAAAATGGTAGAAGGGGATCTACTCTGCAAATACTAACATAAAGAAAGCAATAGTGGATTAATTAATGTCAGAAAAAATAGATTTCAGAACAAAGAAAATTATTAGGGAAAAAGAATACTATTACATAAATATAAAAGTGTTAATCCACCAAGAAGACACAGGAATCCTAAATGGGAATGTGCCAATATCATAGCTGCAAAACATGTAAAGGAAAAATTGATAGAACAGAAAAACACAAATATTTTTAGATGTTCCAACACTCCCTCTCAAAAATTGATAGAACAAGTAGAAAATCAGCAAAGATATAGAAGAACCAAAAATTACTTTTAACCAACAATATCTTATTGACATTTGTAGAAGATTCTACTAAACAGCAGCATGCACATTATTTTTGAGAACCCAAGAAGCATACACAAAAATAGATTATATCCTGGGCATAAAAAAAAAAGAAAAAAAAAAACTTATGAAATTATGTATGAATAGAATGTCTTTTCTGAAGACAATTGCATTAAATTAAAAATAAATAACAAAGAAACTGTCCAAATACTTGAAAAATAAACAATAAGAGAAATCCTCAAGAGAAATAAAAAATACATTAGACTGAATGAAAATGAAATAAAACATAAAAATTCACAGGATGTAGCTAACACAGTACTAAGAAGAATATTTATGCATTTTACGCTTAGAATTGAAAAGAGAATGTCTAAAATCATAATCTAAACTTCTTACACAAGGAACTAGAGAAAAGATGAGTAAAATAAACCACAAATAAGCAGAAGCAGGAAATAATAAAAAGTGGCAACAATCTGTGAAACTTAGTATGATAATAGAGATAACCATTGAAACAGAAAATGGTTCTTTGAAAAGACCAACAAAACTTAAAAATTTCTAGCAAGACTTACAAAAGAGAAAAGACACAAATCACTATCATAAATGAAATGAGATATAACAACAGATCCGACCAAGATCAATAAAATAATAAGAAAATACCATGAATAACTCTACACATATAAATTTGACAACTTAGTGAAAAAAAAACGCAAATCAGCACAACTGACCCAATACAAGATAGATCATTTGAATACCCCTAATATACTAAGAAAAGTGTATTCATAATTAAAAATCTTTCAAAAAAAATCTCTAGGCCCCAAAATGTCATTAACAATTTTTACCAAACATTTAAAGAAGAATTAACACACAGTCTGTGTAATCTCTTCTAAAAAAAAAAAAAAAAAGACCAAGGAAAACTTCCTAATTTGTATTATGGAGACATTATCATCCTGATACCCAAACCATAAAAGTCACAGAAAAAGTTATCTATAAATCAGTATCCTTTATGAGTACAGTTGCCAAAATTCTTTTAAAAATCTTAGCAAGTTGAATTCAGCAATATATAAAATGAAGTATACACCATGACCAAGTGAAGTTTATTTAAGAATATAAGGCTGGTTTAACATTCAAAAATCAATCAATGCAATTAATCCTATAACAGGATAATGAAGAAAGATCTATATCATATTTGTTGATGCAGTAAAGATTTAATTAAAAAAATAAAAAAACTAGAATACACTGGAATTTCATCATTTCAATCAAGAACATCTAAAAATAATATATAAAAAAAAACTCACTGCCCTCCAGTCTGATCTGACTCAAAGCTACCCCTCCTTGGGTTTCTGAGATGGTATCACTACAGAAGTAGATTGCCCAACCATCCTTCAGATGAGTGGCTGGTGGCTTTGAACTGCCAGCCTTCCATTTAGCAGTCAAATGCTTTAAGCACTAGGCCACCAGAGCCTTATTTATTACTCACTGCCATCGAGTCAGCTCTGACTCATAGCACCCCTCCTTGGGTTTCTGAGGCAGTATCAATACAGAAGAAAGTTGCCCAATCTTCCTTCTGAAAAAAGGAAGAAATTAAACAAACAAACCAATAGCAACAACAACAACAAAAAACACCTCTTAGAACAAATAAATGAGTTTGGCAAGGCCACAGATACAAGATCTATGTCAAAGAAACAGTAACAACAAAAAAGAAACCCACATTTTTCTATATACTAGCAATGAGCATGTGGAGACTAAAATTAAAAATATAATATATTTAATAATTTATCAAAAAAAGCCTTTAAATCTAACAAAATATGTACACGACTTATATGTTAACTTGTAGACTATAAAAGTCTGATGAAATAAATGAAATGAATCTAAATAAATGGAGATGGACTGTATGTAACTCATGGTTTGGAAGATTCAAAACAGTAAAAACCTCAATTTTCTCCAAATTGACATACAGGTTTTACATATTTCCTATCAAAATCTCAGCAAGATATTTTTGTAGATATAAACAAGATCATTTTAAAGAACAGCCAAAATACATTTTGAAAAAGAGAAAAAAGTATGAACACTGTATATAAGCATCAATAGTCACAAAACAGATTATAATAATGGCAAATTAATAATAGATATATTCGCATATTAAAGTATTGAGGCTGTTCATGAATTAAAGTACCACGGTGTTCCATGATTACTCCAGGATTACCAAACTTTTTGATCAAAGAACACAACTTAGATATTTCTTTTGTTAGGAGAAAATAGTGGCTAGTATATGAAGCCCAAGTATAAAGGGAAGAAAATTTGGCTAGCCAAAATTTTCTTTATTCATTCTAAATGAATGAATAGGGAAACCATGCAAATCTAAAAAAAATGCCACTATCTGTTCATTTAGTTAACAGAATGGAGTGGAGAAGAGTGAAAGATAAAATTCAAACCATTTTCTTTTAATTTACTACAGACACTGAAGAAAAAGCCACTTGAAAGATTTTTCTAACCCAGACGGAAAAAATAAATAAAATGGCAGAAGCTTTTGAAGAAATGAAAAGATAAATAAATGTGCTGCAGCTATCCTTAGAATTGCCAATCATGTTATCATGTTTTCAAGAAGTGAGGGTTGATGGTATTTTTGATAATAAACAGTGCTCTCTTGTACAAATCGGTTGTCCACCTTGCTATTTTTGTGATATAATATTTCAGTTTTTGTGAGTCCTCATTTCTATTTCCTGTATAAAAAGCATAGAAGATTTTCTTTAGTGATTTTCAAAGACATTTAGCTTACAGGTGGTATCCATTTAGGCAAAAAGCCTATATTGTTTGCAATTTTACTTTTTCTTACCTATAAAGGAGTGTTCCAAGTATAGTTTTAAAAAACATTTTAAAAGTTGATAAACAAAATATTCTGAAATTTGAGAGCAACCTAGTTTTTAGGGCTTTGCTTGAAATAATGATATTTTCATATTTTAATTAAAAAATGAAACACATTTTTAAAAATATATTTTACAGATTAGGCATAAATATAAAATAAAATAACATTTTTAAAATACATATATTTGGAGTCTTTAGTTGTGATACTCTAGAAATTTTACATTATTTCATTTATATAAGTATCTTCTTATGTTTCTTTATAAATTTAGAAGATAAGAATTAAAGGATAGATGATTCTAAGTAAAACAAAATGTCTATAACTACTGAAAACCATCACATAAATTTCATGGTATAGTATTTTCTTACCTGAATTTTCCGACAGAAAATCTCAATTTAAAACTAATAGTGAGAAAACTTGGTGTTTGTCTCTAGCTCATTATTTTTCCTTCCTTCTCTTTTTCCTGCTTCTCTTCTTTCCTTCCCTCTTCTCATTAAGATTTAATATTTAAACTATTTCTTTAAAATTTATTTATATTAGCACTTAGGTAATTGAACTTAAAATTTTCAAAATAGTAAACCAATAATCTCCACACCATTTGCTTTGTTAGTCTTTCTTTTGCACTCAATTCCTACTTATGACAAATTATTTGTCTGGACTAGATTTTCAATCCTATTTTTATTAAACCCAAAACCGTTGCTGTCCAGTAGACTTAAGGTGAACCCATGTGTATCAGATACAACTGTGCTCCATAAGGTTTTCAATGACTGGTTTTTCCTAAATATATTACTAGTTCTTCTTTTTGTAGCACCTCTGGATGGACTCAAACCTTTAATGTGTCAAATTGTTGTTGTTGTTGTGTGCCGTAGAGTCGGACCCGACTCACAACAACCCCTCCTTGAGTTTCCAAGGCAGTATCACTACGGAAGTAGATTGGCCCATCTTCCTTCCGAGGAGTGGCTGGTGGGTTTGAACCTCTAGCCTTCTGGTTAGCAGTCAAGTGCCTTAGCCACTATGCTACCAGAGCATTAGCTGAATGCAATAACCTTTTGTACCTGGCTAGTAGCAGCCTTGTTTCCTAGGAACAAAATCTGGCTACACACTTATGTCATTTGATCTCATTAGAAGAATGGTTGAAGAGCCAAAAATGTGTTACAAGAGCAGAAGAGTTATAGCTGCCATTACTCAGGTGGCATATAATTTATTGCCCAAATAGGGACATTTTTTCAAGTGAAAGGAAGAGTTTATAACAATTATGCTAGTGCAATGGGAGTAAAATGAAACCTTTCTGGGTAAACCAGGACATTTTGTCAACTAAGCTATTATATATTTGATTATGTTCCTGTGGAAGAAACACAAAATATGAGACCCAGCAAAAATTAAAAATTAAAAAAAACCTAGTTCAATGTCTGGCACAGCAAAAATGAGTTAAATCAATTAAAAGAAATCGTAGGACAGAGAATTTCATTTCTATAAAATGGTCAAGAAGTAGTTAAGATATCCATCAGTAAAAAAGGTTTAATCTCTCTATATACCTGTAAGGCACTGTGGTGGCACTATGCTTAAAGCATTTGACTGCTAACCAAAAGGTGAGCAGTTCAAAACCATCACCTGCTCCATGGGAGAAAGATAAGGCACTGCTTTTGTAAAGATTTTACTTGGAAACATTATGAGGAGGTCCTACTCTGTCTTATAGAGTTGCTGTTAGTTGGAATCGACGTGATGGCAGTGGGTTTGGTTTTTTTTGGTTTATGTATACTTGTGAGTGATGTTGTAGAAAGGATAGATAGTTGACTGGATAATCCTTAAATTTCTATTAGATACTAAGTTCTCTTTCCTCCCTATCTTCTTATTACAAAAATAGAGAAGTCAAAAAGAAAATGTCCCTTCTTATATCACATTACAAAATTAAATTCATTGTGATTTTCATTATAGCTGACTTATGGAATTTAGTCTTGCAGCAACATTTATATCAATGAGAACAATGGGAAATAAGGCATTTCCATTTTATCAAGTATATATATTGCTCATAACCATTACAATATTTATGGTACATATTTGTCACATTTTAAAGTGTTTATAAACACATTTCTCTTCAATTGCATTAAATAGATCTTTATGATATTTCTAAGTATTATTAGGAGCTCTGGTAGCATAGTGGCTAAAGCACTTGACTGCTAACCAGAAGGCTGGCGGTTCAAACCCACCAGCCACTCCTCGGAAGGAAG
>NW_006921734.1:3725966-3728315 GCF_000298275.1 Orycteropus afer afer
GGTCGCTATGAGTCGGGGCTGACTCGATGGCACATAACAACAACAACAACAAGTATTATTAAGGAAAAGTAGAAAAACGTTTTCCAGTAAAATATATTCAAATGACTGTAAATAGTTCCTTAAATTGTATCTTTGCCAAATATTGCCCTTATTCAAGCTGCCCTCTCTATATTGTTGTAATGAACATTTATGACCTTGTGAACTGTGATATCAGGTATAAGACAAATCCAAGCAATGGAAATCACTGGTCACCTGTTCCTTTTTTGGTCAGTAACACGATCCCTTTGTTTCCAGTAATAGTTGGGAGTCATTCACAGAGATGCTGCTTAACTGTTCCTTTGTTTTGTTTTCCTGTGAAACAGAGTAGAGAAGAGAAAAGCATTAAATGCTGCTAAAAACTGCCTACAGTTCAGACAGTTCTTTTCTGGCAAATAAATACTACTTACTTCATCTGTCTTATGATCTGTGACAATGCTTCTTAGGGAGAATCAGTGGGTAAAGATTGAAAGCCAAAATTAAAAGTGTTATTTAGGACTTTCAAAGTGGAAAATATCACTTGTATTTTTAATGCTTTTACTGAGCAATATGTATTTATTAACATTAATAAATACAAAGGAGGAAAAACCTAGTATGGGAATCTTGATGTTTCTTACTACTAAGAAAAGGCAGATTTAAAATTTTGACAGCTGTAGGGCAAATATTTAGTTTAAACTGATTTTAAAACTCACACTCCCTGGGAAAGATTGCTTCTCCCTCTTCTTAACCAAATAACCAAGAAACCCAAGGAGAGGTCCCAATGAGTCAGGTCTGACTCAACAGCACAAAACAACAACAACAACAGTTACTCATTTAACAAACACACATTGGGTGCTAATTTAAAAAACTGAAACTCACGGCCATCAAGTCAAATCCAACTCACAGAGACCCCTCCTTGAGTTTCTGAGGCAGTATCTCTACGGAAGTAGATTGCCCAGTCTTCTTCTGAGGAGTGGCTGGTGGATTTGAACTACCATCCTTCTGGTTAACAGTCAAATGTCTTAGGCACTAAGCCACCAGAGTTCCCTGGGTGCTAATTAGATGGTTGGAATTAAACTTTTTCTACATATTATAAACCAATGGTTTAGAGGCAAGACTAGTTAGGAAATGGGCACTTAGGAAATTGATGCCAGAAGCATGATTTTCACATTCCCTCTACTAGTAGTTTGAAAACCTATTGTGAGTGACATATTGCTAGGTACAAATGGAGTCAGAGTCTGGGTAAGAACAGTAATTGTAGGGATATAGGAGCTCTGGTAGCATAGTGGCTAAAGCACTTGACTGCTAACCAGAAGGCTGACGGTTCAAACCCACCAGCCACTCCTCGGAAGGAAAGGTTGGGCAATCCTACTTCCGTGGTTAGGCAATCCTACTTCTGTGGTTGGGCAATCCTACTTCCGTAGTGATACTGCCTCGGAAACCCAAGGAGGGGTCGCTATGAGTCGGGGCTGACTCAACAGCACATAACAACAACAATAAGAAAGGGAAACACTACAATAAATTTTTTCTCAGGTACAAGTGATAAAATTTGGTGACTACCTAGAAGTAGGGGTTGATGGAGATGGACAAATGAAAAATTATTTCATGGAAAAATCAGATCTTTTGTATGAGCACCATGTATTGTTGTGATACATATGATAGACCCCAAAGAAGAATGCATGACATACAGGATAGGAAGGGATGTAAAAAGAAAACGTATCTGTTTTCTGTGGAGTATGCTTTCAGCCACCGTGTTTCCTTCCCCACTCTCCTTCCTCCAGCCTATGAATTCAAACCTGACACTATACAGGATGTACTAAGAAAATCTGGATGAACAATAATATTCCATTTCTCTGGAGGTTAGAATCCCAGCAGTGTCAACCACAATCTATGGATAGAAATTAATATATAACTAAAATATATGCATCTGTAAAAAATTGTATGCTCTTTAGCAACAGAAAAATTTTTGAACCAGTCAAGCCCTTTGGCTAAAAATGAGCTGCAAATCATTTGGTCATTGACCCATATTTCTTTATCGTATACTATGTGCCAAATATTCTAATATTGGTTATATTGACAAAGAAAAGTGGAAGAGTAAGTTGAAAAAAAAAATCAAAACTATTATTTACAGACATAACCATAAAAAGAGAAAAAAAAAAAAAAAAATTCAGTTTTTAGAAGCCATTCATATGAATTGGAAAGAGTTTCCAAACCTCAATGTCTTCTAAAACTGTCACTACAGTATTGCATTTAAATTAACATGGAGTTGTTGTTGTTATGTGCCGTCGAGTCAAACCCAACTCATAGCGACCCCTCCTTGGGTTTCCGAGGCAG